>NW_028301602.1:26060606-26363636 GCF_987345545.1 Pholcus phalangioides
TAGTACAGAAAATTTAAAGTATTTTCTATTACATCCCTCCCCCATGAAAATTATTTATATAGCGAGCTAATATTTTCAAATCGGCACAATAGAAGAGGTTAGCAGCGAGGACCCTCGTATCCATGTCTTCCAAAAACTTCCTCTTAATAAAAATTCACAAGAAACTGTTTCATATATCTTCGTCAAAGATAAAATAAATAGATAAATTTTTAATGTTAGAGAGATAACAAAGGAGTTATTTTCTTCCATAACTGAAATTTTTTCGTAAAAATATTTGATGTGATAAAGGGCCAGACATTTTCACTCTTCGAGATGACAAAAAAAATGTATGAAAAAGAAATTTCCCGTTATAAAATTTTGGGAAGAGTTGCGGCTGTACCAAATGGGGGTCTTTCGAAAGGAATCTACTGACAAGTAATATTCTGCAGCTGCAAATTTAAGTATACATTATCCAGAAAAAAAAAATGGGAAGAGAAAATTACAGCATTGCTCGCCTAGTGTTAGGAACATGGGATACATTATATTCTCCCCCTTTTCCTACTTCATTTTCGCAATTTGTCTCACAAAAAAAAACTCGGTGATACCGAACTCCCGCTACTTCTATTTAACCTCCAATTTATTTTTATTTCTTCTTTCTAGAATATATTCCAAGCTGTAGTATATTAGAGGACAAAATTGTCTTCATTTGCATATGCGTGCATGTGTGGAATAACTCTACACCAATTTCAGTGAGCGAGCTCACCCTTTTCTTCGGATTGAATTTTTGTTTTCTTTAAATTTTGAAAAAAAATATGTACGTTGTGTTTGTGATTCGATTAAATTATAAATGAAATGTAAATTTAAATTATATGCGTTTTATCTTTTACATTTTTGAACGCGTACCAAGCATAAGAAAAATTGGTTGGAAATGCATTAATCTGTTGTTGTTTTTTTCAATTTTTGGGATTTTGATTTGCGTCATGTTTACTTTCAGTGATTCCGATAGTACGGTTTTTTTTAATGGTAAAGTGTTCATGAATAATATCAAAATTTATTGTTTTCTAATACCTTTGAGTAGCATTTTATTAGTTTTAAACGAAATTCGAAGTTATATTTGAAATTCAAATTCGATGCGAATTTTTCAAGTATGAAGGTAATCTGTTAGGGACTTCTCGATTGATGACCTAAAGTTTCGAGATTGTGCTTGCAGTTTACACCATTTTTATTATCAATGCCTGTATTTTTATATATGATTATCAAGAATGATATCTATCATTTTTATTATCAAATTCATATACCGTGTGGTTGTGCTAATCGGTTTTTTTTCATGGTAATATTTACACAGATACAAAATCTGGAGCCACAACAGGCAAATAGCTCACTGAGGTGACTTCAAACAAATATTAAGAATAAAGGTAAAAAATACTAAGAAAAATAAGAACTATTAATAAATAAAGTAAAGAAGTAAATATTGGAAAAATATCTGTAAAAATATAGTTGTTATATAGTCCTAATCATAGCAAGCTAAAGGAATAATACAGACATTTTTTATCCTTAAATAATGTCTAAACATTTGCGTTTTTCCAAATTATTTTTTTATAATTTCACTAATTCAAGTAAATGCAGTATTTACTAAATGCTTTTTCGAGGGAAAATATCATAGTATATTTAAAGTGGTCTTCCCCTATCTTTTAACATAGTAAAATACTTTCATATGCTGAAATATTATTAAAAATATTCCAAATTTCATCACATATATTTGATTATGTATGCTATCCTATGCCCCAGTAAAGAGTTTCACACATCTCTAAGGCCGGGATTACACTATAAAAGTTTAGTAAAAGTTCTTTTATAATATTTGAAAAATACGACCAATAAGGTTATTGATTTCAGTTTTTTAAAAAAGAACTTTCTAAAACTTTCATAGTGTAATGCCAGCCCTACACTTAATGACTTACAAATTTTCAAAAATGCATTAAAATCAGCTTTCGCGCTTGATAAAAATGCATGAAATCAATGTAATTGAATAAAAAACGAATCAAAATAAGGAATTATGTTCAGTTCGTATATTGAAAAAACTTATAAAAAAATGAAAATTTTAAGTTTTGAAAAATTCTTTAAAAAATTTTGTTAACCGAGTATTTATGAACTGATTTCTGGTCTTTTTTGTCATTTTATGAGAGAACACGACACAGTTTTCTTTATTTTGAACCAATTTTTATTCCGTTTCCTTGTTATTCTGCCATGTTATTTTCTCATGCGCGAAAGCTGCTTTTAACGAGTTTTTTTTTGAGAATTTAAAAAAATTGTTAAAAATTAAGTATTGGATACGCGTTAAATTTTGTGAGGGCATAAAATATAGCATACACAATCAAATATATATGGTAAATATTTGAAAAAAATCAATGGATGAATAATATTTTAAATAATATAAGAAATGTTTTTACCATGTTATTAGAAAGTAGAGGACCCCTTAAACAAATGATCCAATAAGTTCATCAGTAGTTCGAAGCTTACATCACTTTTATTAAATTAAAATATTCAAAAAATTAACGAGCAAATAAAATTGAATTTCTGTACGTCGCAGATTTTTATCCAAAAGCATTTCTATTATTTTTGAGAATATATTAAAATAATAGTGACGCTTCCATTTGGAACTGCATTATTCTATCAATATTTGCAGTGAATATTTCAGCTCTTCATAACGGGCTCTGTTCAAACATGAGACTGATATTGACGTATGAACGCCGGCCGTGAAAATCATCATGACTGTTGATATCGTGTGATACTCTCCTAATGTCGTTTCTCGTTTTATCTCGTGCTAATTTAACAGCATCCGAAATTATTTATCGAAACGCGTTTCAGAATGATAATAACGTCCGTAAATCGGAATCGGTACGTGATCGATCGGCGCATGCTCATAATCCTTTGATAAACCAGTATGTAAATAAACGAAATATTTATGTTTGCGAAAACCAAATCGATTACTAATAATCAAAACTTTATGAGACATCGGTGAATAACTAATTAAAAATTTTCCTGGCGCTGAATTAACGAGCATTGGTTAGATTACGCCAGTTACCTGCTTTCATAACTAGAGTAGTTAACGACCCACCATATACAGTCGTGTACCTGGGACATCCGGTCCGCCTTCATGATAGTGGTCACGCTTACCGTTCGCTCATGCCAGCTAGTTACACGAAAATCTGCGTGCCAAAACCGGACGTCTAAACTCGTGGGAAATCGCCACCAGTCGCATGCATACGTATATACACACGGGGGTGAATGAGACAAGCCACCCCGACATCCACCATACGTACGCCGCTGGCAATGTATATAAATTAAGCATGAACTACAGGGTGGAGGATGTATATAAAAGCGGTGGTCTGTTTGAAGTTAATTGAAGTGAAAGCTCGGAATTGTTCCCCGAGGCGACATTCGAGAAACGTATCGAAGTTTGTCTTCAGTTTAACTTGGTTATTTATACAGTTAAAACTTTCCGAGTGAGTTTGTCTTCTAAACTTTTCTCTCCAAGTGGTTCTTATCTGCTGTTCAACGTATTTGCGAATTATTGAGATTAGAAAATCACACCACCGTTTGTTTGCCCTTGTTCATGAAATTCCTCCGAGAAGATTCAGCCCTTATATAAAATATATCCCTAAAACGATCTAACTTTTACATCGTGTTCTGAAGGATCAGAGATTCACATAAAAGAATTAGTAGAAATCAAAATAAATAAAAAAGGGTTTAAGGTTTAGTTATTCGTTTTTTGAATGTGATTTTCATGTCTAGAATGTTCCTCTATACAGTTTTAACGTAACTGGTTTTTACTGAATGTTATTCAAATTGCAGAAAAATTGAGGCTTGAAATGAACACAATATTCTGAGTTAGTTACATGTAGAGAAATTAGATAGTTTTAGAGTCAATTGCACTCTCCACGAAGAAGCTCTACTATATGATAGTAGCATGATTGATGCAGTATGAGTGGGAACCTTCTTCCGGCTGTAATCTGTATTAATTTATACGTTATCGCGAGTGTGCAGGTCAGAATGTCGATAAACCTAAATTTCAACGTCAAAATAGCGAAAACCTGAAATTCTGACAACCTAATTTCCAATATTACAACACTGTTTTTTTCAAGTGAAGTAAGTAAGGGATATAAATTCTCAAATAAAGAGAGGATATTCGTAAAATAAAAACGGTGGAACTTGGGCGAAAGAGTAATGGCGATATGTAAAAGAAAAAAAGCATCCTCTATTACAAATACAATATTTCGCGGAATAGGGTATGCGTGTTCACCCCACGCGGTACTTATTCCTAATAAAATAAACTCTCATAATTATATGAAAGTGATTATAATCACTGTTATCTGACATTCAAAAAATGATTAATTGTTACAAATGCTTGCTAAATACTCAGAATTCCGAGTATTTAAAGGGCATTCCGAACAATGGACATCAGAAATTCTTATGATAATTCATTCTTTTTTTTTCAAGTTAAGTGAAATTCATGTTTCGAAACAAATCTAATCTACCATTTTCTTTCTTGCGTATAAGCCCTTGGACCACCATAAGGGGATTACTATGTTACATCATTTTTTTTATAGGTGTTGGAACATAAAGAAATAAATAGCTTTTAAAATTCATTAAAAATACTTTTTTTCAACATTTTTATATGGTGTAGGAGTGCGAATAGAAAAATCGACATCTTTTCTAAAAAAAAATTGTTCTAACGACTACTTCCATTCCTTAACCCAAATGAATAATTTTTTTTTCTATCCGATAATTTTTTTTCACAGTTAATAATGACACGTACAAACAAAATCCAGAAAAATCATTAAAAAAATCCATTTCGAATTGATGAATCTCTTAATGAAATATTATATGGCATATATAGGACCTTAAAGAGGCCGTATACGGCTTCAAAAATCACCCATAAAGTAACTGCATTAAAGTAATATTATTTTCCAGATATATAACTACCTTCTTTGTGATTCAAACTATAGTAAGAATAAAATTAAGATTGCAAACTTCCAGATTAAAAAAAAGAAATGCAAGCAAAATATATAAAAAACTATATATCAAAAGTCGCGAATTCACAGCGACGCATGCTCTGTAGCAAACAAACTATTACCGTCAATTGATACATCTACCAGCAAATTCAAAATATAAAATGAAAATAATATGACCACACCTTATGTGTGCAAAGGTGATTCTGAATTTTTATCTTCAAACTGGCTGCATGTTTGAAAGACCCTTTGCATTTATATGTGAAGCTATGTATTCAATGGTTAAGATTTCAGTATTGACGAATGAAATTCGCCTCTGTAGATTACACGCAAAAATATAGATAAAAAACCCTAGCACACCACATTATCTGCAGTATCATTTCTGGAAGAGTGGACTAAAGCAATAAAAACTATACGGTTGATTCTAAAACTGCTGTTTCAAAAGGCAAGTTGTAGTAAAATAGCGAAATCGGTGTGTCTCCATTGAATGTGTGAAATTGCTTTGTTCCATCGGGAATTCATTACGGAGTAATAATTTAAAATATACTGTAAATTAGAGGAAATCAGTTTTAAAGCTCATTACACTGAAAAGTTTCTAATATATATAGAAACTAAATTTTCTTCTAAATCATGGAAACACATTTTCCGGATAGGTTCCGGACAAACATACACCTGAAACCCCCAAAAGTTCGGAATCAATTTTAACATTAATTAATTAACAAAAATTAAGGTTAGATAAATTCACACCTCTCTTAATTTGTTAATGGCGGCGTATTAATGCAACAATAAATTTCCTTCAAGAAACAGCAAATTAACAATATTTTATTCAGAAAAACAGTTTTTCTTTTATGTATATAAATTACTTATTATTGTTTATTTTATTGATTGCTTGATTTTAATTCTTGCTTAGTTTAACTCTCTTTATTTTAGTTTATTCTTGTTTCCATATTTCTCCTCATTTATTTTTTCACATTTTGCCTTACCCACACATATCTCATAGAGATATAAATTTCCTCTATTCCAACAATTTTTTTCATAACAAATTGATTATGAAATCCGTTTTAAACTGCCGGATGCCTAAAGTGACGGAGTATCGGGTGTTTGAGATTTCTGACCGTACCAGATGAAGGTGTTCCGTTCAATGTTGGAATAGAAGGAATTTCATGCTTCTGATATGATTTTATGTTTTCACAATATCGAAAAATATCATAATAAATACTAGACTTTACACCAAAGGTTTCAAACCTACGAGCCGTGACCCAAATTTGGGTGGCAGGGGCATCGGACACGGGTCGCTCAAATCAACTTACAGATTGAGGATTATTGAGATATGGGTCACGACCGAAAATTTATTCGCAGGAGCGTCTGAGATGGATCGCTCAAATCGGTTTACAGCCTAACAGACAGAGATTCTTGAGCTATGCGTCACAACCCAAACTTGATTCGCAGGGGCTTCCGAGATTTTACAAACCCACTCACAGCTAGGAATTCTCGAGGTATGGGTCAGGACCCAAAGTTGATTCGTAGGAGCTTTCTAGCTGTGTCGTTCAAATTCACTTACAGCCAGGGATTCTAAAGCTATGGGTTACGACTCAAACTGGATTCCCAAAGTGGGCCGTGCAAATCTACTTACAACCAGAGATTCTTGAGCTAAGAGTGACGACCCAAGATTGATTCGCAGGAGTTTCCGAGATGGGTCGTACAAATTTATTTACAGCCCTGTGATAAATGCACTGTCTCTCTTTCACACCGAACACAACTCCGGTCTGCCGCCACAGGCAATTTACTACCCATTGAGTCGTGCCGGAAGTGTAAATGTGTGTACCTAACAGTCTGATTGCGTTTATAGTGTTGTACGTGAATTTTATTTTCTTTTTTTTTTTTACTCACAACACCATATACGCACTCAGACTGATTTTACGAACTTAGAAAAAAGAAATAGTCCCAAGGGTAGTGAAGATGATCCTGTTGATTTTTTGGTCACGGCTAAAAATGGTTAAGAGCTCCTGGTTTATATGGTCTCAAAAATGTATGACCGTCTCTTTTGTTCGGGAAATTGTATCAGACGTGTCTAGAAATAATAGCTGCTCTAACAGTTTTTCGGGGCTATTTACCACTGAAGAAAAAATATTATTTTTTGTTCTGTAGAAATGGAATTGATTTAGAGGTATTCAGTGTCATATTTATTTCTATGGCTTCCAGCCAAAAGATACAATCTAAGATCCATTATATTCCTTTACAGATCCGCTTAGGGTATCGAATGTTCATTTCGTCTCGGGAACTGCTCAAATTAAGCATAATTCAGTTTAGTCAGTTTAATGAATTCGATTATCTTAATGACCAACATCGATATATACTGACACAAACTCCAGGACTCGGAAAGTCTTGGAAAAGTGTCAAACCGTATTTTGGGAACAGAAGATGTTATTAGAATCGAAAAATCCCACAAATATTGACAACTTAATTCGAAAAATTGTTTTTATATGATCTTTCAATAAATTTTGCGTCATTAACCGCATTTATTTAGGTTAATGCCACAACAAAGCAATTCGTAAGAAATTTACTGAAAACTTAGCAATCAACGTATTTTGAAGGGGAAAAAAATGAGTAAATCCGACACTTTCCTCTCGCTGAAAATATTTTCATATCATGTTCACATGAATAGAAATGCTGTTCTTTGTCAGAAAGTGTACTAAACGAAATTGTGTGATGCACTTATAAAAAAAAACAATAATTATTATTGTTAAACTTAGTTTCTTTTTCTGACGTACTAACTTCAAAGGATTCTAATTTTTCTCAAAAAAATCGTCAACGAATAAGGCAAATACTAAGAAATACTAAAAACTACTTTTTTAGTATTTCCTGGTATTTGCAAATTCATCTAGTATTATTAGGCAAATTCATCTAGTCTTCCCTATTATAATTTTTATGAGAATGTTTTTATGCCTTTCTTTTTAGAAAACCCAGTTAGAAAACTTAAATTTTTATTCAAAAACTATATCTGACACGTAATATTATAAAATTCTCAAACAAAGCTGAAACGGCAAGTTATATATACTGCTAGACAAATGCTAAGGAACGGTGTTTTTTTTTCGCCATATCTAACGATAGACATCCGTCAAAGACATGACACTTGGTACATTTTTAGCACGCAAACTGAAGTATCTTAATAATGTGAAATGAAACGAATATCGACAAATGGCAACAAAAGCTAGGCAAAGGAAGAAATGATGCTCCTCACAGAAATTTATTGTAAACAGTTAAGAAAAGTGCTCGTTCTGCTGGAAATAAGGATGCGAGTTCTTCAGTATGAAGTGTGACCTCCTCGGACACCGCTCATATTTGTCCTTATTTCCAGCAGATTTCGAGCACTTTTCGTTACTGTTTACAATTGCTGGTGATGAAGATCATCTTTTTTCCTCTTGCTCTTTTTTTTTTTCTCGCCAAGCGGTAATATGTTTCATTTCGCAATATCAAGGCACTCCGGGATGTCTACTAAAATGGCGAAGTTTCATTTTAATGTTTTATTTTTATTTTTCACAACGAAAAATAATACTTCTCCTTAGGATTTATGTTTTTATATGCACTTTGTCAAGCAGTGAATATAAAAACTTGAAATTTATTTTATTTTATTTCCGTGATAGTGGTTTTCCCTTAGTTTCTGATTGAGAATAATATGTGGCTTATACGAACCTACAGCCTATAAAAAGACACGATTTTTAACACTTTATATCCAATATTGTGAAAAGTGAAATAAGAAGCAAAGTAGAAAAAATTAAAATAAAACTTTTTTGTTTAATCATATATAGTAGATACCCGACTTAACATACCAGAAGAGACAGAGAGTCTTATGGGTCAAATATATTCACACAGGTCCGTGAAAAAATTCTACTAAATTAGCCCTTTCAAACCCGAGCATTGAGTTTTCAGAATTTTCAAAATGTTTTGAAAAATTGGTATTCAAAAAACTCATTAAAAATTAAATGTCACCAAATCTTTATTTTGCCAAATTTTCAATTTTTTGTGAAGAAATATTTCACTTCGTTCAAACTTTTTTCAGATAAGATGTGATGCAAGGTAAATTCATCTTCACATATAAATTTCATCCAGAATTTTATTGCTAAATTTTATGAAATAAATCACACTTCTCTAGAATTCACTTTTTCCTGGAAGCCGTCTCATATACTCCTTGAAAGTTCAACTTTAATTGCTGCCCTCTGATGAATGCCCTCAAAAGTTCAAATTGAGTATATAAATGTAACTCAAAACTTATACAATCCTTCAGATCAGGGCTTAGCTCCCTGAGGTCAAAAGAAAACATTCTGAAGTGAGAAAAAGCAACCCACACATTTGTGGCACTAGAGTCTGAAAGGGATAAAGAAATTGTTGAATCGGGGTTCTGCTGTATATTTCTAACGGTGAATGGGTAGCTTTTATTCATATCGTGGTCAACTTTCAATGTATATTATGTGACATTGACGTGTGAATCGATATCGCATATACATATATACATATTCGTGCTGAAAAGCTTAAACCTCAGCATGAAAATTTTTTTTCTGAAGAAACTCCAAGTGCAAAATATCAAATAAAATCCTCCCTGCACCAAGCGTTAACTTTTTTAGATCACGAGGCTTTTGCCATGAAATGAAACCTTGGATATCTTGGATGACAAAGCAAAGTCAAAATAATGTGTCAGCTAGTTGACGAAGTAACGACTCCATTTTCATCAACAAGGAGTATAGAAACGATTTATTTTTATGACGGAGGATAAGTAAAGAGTCAGCAAATGCAAAGCTTTAAAGTTGATTGCTCGTTGACAAATCATGTGGGACCCACTTACTATGCTTCCAGGCCTTTCTAACTTGACTCAGATTCAAGAGAACGATTCCATCTCTTTCGTAGATCGTTTTCGAAAGACTAATGTCGTATATCGAGAAGAGATCATTTTCTCAAACGATTTCCATATATTTACCATTAACTATTTCACGAAGAGTGGTGCATCCATGAGACATTTTTGAGCATAGAGAAAAATTGCGATATTTCTCGGTTATATTGGGTATTACAAAATTTGTTTCAAAAAGGTACATATATATATTTTTTTTCATCAATGTAATATAAGCATTAGAGACGATTTTGCATTCATGAAATCAATCAACATAGTTGGATGACACCAGGCTCTACAGTTTTTCTGGCAAAACCCATATTCGACCAAGCACTAAAGCAATCAAAAATTTTCACAAAATTTTCAAATACAAATACAAAATACAAATACAACGCCACAACAGGCAAATTGCCCAACGTGGTGGCTGACTTAAGAACATCATGGATCCCCGAGCCCCTACCTACTACTGCTACACCACACATGCACCCCCCCCCCCCCGCGGAACCCCCCAACGAATCGGTACATGCGGGAATGTGCGTGTACGTGTAGTGCAACCTGACGTAAAGTTTGTTCTGTGTAATGCTTGTTATGTGTAGTGCTGTCATCTGCCCCCAGTTTTACTAACTATGAGTGAAGTGTTATGGTTGAATGATTTACCGTTGTAGGACTGTTGCTCTCTGTGGCATCTCTCTGTTCATCCCATAAAAATTCAATTTGATTTACGTTATTTCAAGGTGGTATTGATTCAATAGTATATAAATATCTTTAGTCTTAAATTTGAAATATGAAAGCCAAATAAGCGTTTAAAAATGTGCCGCGACCATTTGAAGCTGCTGTCCTATGACATAGGATGATGACCAACCATAGGTTTTTGCATGTATCATTTCATTCAAGTGAATAGATTATATGCAATAACTTGACACGCTGTGGACTAAATTGTTTGTAATCCCCTCTAATTATGTTGCATGATTATTAGTTAATAAAAAACTAATAGTCAAAATGGGTGTAGCGTCATATAAAATTTTTGCTATACGGTTACCTTTTAATTTTCTTGATACATTTGGGAATGTACTAAAAATTTTAGAGAGGAGAGACAGTAAATCTTTCGGCTGTCGAAACAGCGACCGTTTTGTGACCAGTTCTCGAAACATATATCGAATCATGTGATAAATTTTAGTTTCGAATGCTACGGCCACTAGTGGAAACTACACCGAAATTCCAACGGGAGTTGGTTCCTATTTCTCACCAGTTGAAAAATTACTTATCTGACCCGCAACCCATTTCTCAATCCTTTATGTGGTCCTCTCGCTTCGAAATTTCAAGCAAGTCTGTCTACATCCTTCACTAAGAAAACGTGGTTTGCGAAATTTCCGAAATGCTAAATATAAATCCCTAAAATGGCTAAACAATTCATCATGAATATGGTATCCACTGAAACGAACAATAAAGCTTATGAAATTTAAAAAAAACTAATGTTTAACCTACTATTGGTCCAGTGTATATTTGAATATGCATGGCAAATACATGATAAAAAAACCTATTGTACCCCCTATTTCTTTTCTCAATATTTTTCAGTAATTTTGGAATTACATCCCTTATTGTCATTTCAGGCTACGATACGTTTTATCTAGAAACCGTAGATTACTTGTCTGAGACAAGTAATATACCAATATATATACCAAGTAATATACCAAGTAACTACCAATCATCTTACAATCATCTTTTTCCCTGATAGATATTTCCTTAAAAAGAATTAAAGATAACTTTATAGAGAATAAATCTATAGTAACCGATACGTCAAAAGAATTTCTTATGAGCACTGTGAATATATTGAGAAACTATATTTATAATATGGTATACACTGATATACGGATCTCAGGCAAAAAATGTCTTAAACAAGTTTTGATTACAGTATTTAATTTTTTACAATACACAGACTGAGCAGTATTTAATGAAAATTTTCGTTTCAATTTCTCGTGGATAGTTTCCTAAAGTAAATGTAAGAAATAACTCCATGGATAAATTTACAGCAATCGTTATATCTGTCACGGTAAATATGATAAATGTGGTTATTATACACGACAACGGTATTATGCATATTTATCAAGAATTTTGGTAAGTTTGATAAATTTCCCTAAATAAATCACTTTTACCTTCGTTTATGCATAGAACCCAAGTGTCGTTTCACTAAATTTATCACTATTAGCGATTATGCGTAGTACTAAAGCGTCGTTGACAAATTTAATAAGTACCAAAAAATTATTACTTTTACCGGAAATTGCGCATAATACCCAAACGTCGCGTCGTTATTAAACATGATAAATCGTACTATATTATATACTATAAATGATAATTCTTACATGTAATGTATCATAATATCGTGGTGCGATATTTGTTACTATTATATTAGGGTGCGATCGTTAACTTCGTTGTCATTACACCGGGGTACGTTTACAAAATTTGTTATCATTATATCGGGGTATGATCGTAATTTTTGTTATCTTTATAGCGGGGTCCGACTGTTTAACTCACATATAATAGACTCATTTGTAAATTTTTTTCAAATTTATCAAATTCACCAATTACACTAGGGTATTACGCAAAATCACACATAAATGCGATTAAATTTAAGTATTTATCAAATTTACAAACGGCACTTGATCATTATGCATAAATTCTAGTAAAAATGATATATTATTGGTATTTATGAAATTTACCAACAACACTTGGGCATTATGCATATTCTGTGGCAAAAGAGATAAATTTATTAAACTTACTACGGCGATTGGTAAGTATTCATAATAACCGCGTTTATCACATTTACCGTAACATATTGCGATTCAATTCAAGAAATAAATAATATTAAATACTTGGGTTTAAATGTAGACAGCAATTTAAAATGGAAATCCCATGCTCATGAATTACTTAAAAAAAACGTTTTGTTTTATATAATTTTTATTATATAGATAAGAAAGTTTCCGCAAATTTTATAAAAGACCTGTATTATGCACGGCTTTATTCACTTTTAAATTATGGTACAATTATATGGGGATGGTGATCATAAAACTAATTTATTGCCTTTTATTTTCAATCCAAAGAAAGAGTTAACAAAATTTTGAATTCAGGTCAGTGTCTCATTGTTTTAAAATTTTTAGAAATTTTAATCTACTTCCTTTGCGCCATACAATGCTCTTTTTCGAATAATTATTTTCTTAAACCGTAATAAAGGCTCTTGCAATTCAAAAATTCTAGTAATGTATGATATCCCTACTTGCTATGGGTACCTTTCTTTCAGCCACCTCGTTGGGCATTTTGTCTGTTGTGGCCTTGTATCTGTATTAAAAAATAATGATAATCTATCCGAGCGAAGACCTCATATGATTTACCGTATTCCTACTTTTGGAAAAGAAGTCTTTCGTAAACATTTTTATCATTTAGCTCCGAAATTATATAATTCATTAGCACTAGTAATACAAAATATGGCCACACACGCGGCATTGAATAATTCATTATTAAAATTGTTCATTTCAATAGATGATGTAGACAACAATTATTTTGACTTTTAGGAGAAGCAATATTTTTTCACTTTAGCTTTGCCACTTTAATTATGTATATTTTTTAATTAAAAATGAATTGTTCTTGTTTGTGTTGTCTATGTACGTGCAGTTTCATTTTCCCCATGTATATGTTTTATTTAATGCACTTTACATTTCTCGTCATTCATTCAGAATTGTGTGTTTTGTGTTATGTTCTTACGTTGTTAATTTTTATCATTACGTTTTTCATTTGGCATTGATAATTTTGTATCGTTTATTTTGTATGCGTCTTTTTTTAATGTTTCTGTTCATGTGTCGTATTCTTTTTATTTTATTTATTAATTATCATGTAAATTTTCAATCATCCGTACAGGCATCATAGGCTCTAGATGATAAATATGTTTCACAAAATTAATGTTGAATGTCTGTATGTTGAAAATGAATAAATTTGATTTGATTCGATATAAATTCAATTTTTCTGAACATCGTCTATGTTATTGGATGAAGTAATACTCATTTTATTGCTTAACGTTCTAAATTAATTATCCAAATGGCGATTTATAAGCTTGTAATACTGTTCGAGCGGGAAACCAACCGCATTGACCGCGTCTCATCTCGCAACAGTATGGGTTTCCTTGCGGCTCTTGTGACGTATGCGGCGCAGATGCCATTAATAGTTTGAAAAAAAGAGGAAAACGCCGGCTTTTCCAGAGAAATTCCACTGCTAAACGAAAATCGTGAAAGAATGAACTTACCTCATCATCGAAAGGATCAGCTCCAGGTTCGGCCATCTTCCAATTATAGCGATCGGTTTAATAACAGTAATTATCAAAAATTTTCCACATAAAATTGAAATCAACCCTTTAGCGCGGAAAAAAAATCGAAAACAAAAAGCAACCGACTGCTTTCGTGAACTTTTCACCTATGCATATCACACGCTGTATACACGATGCAAAATAACGTATAAATATTTAATTTTTTTGCACATTTATCCGGCACACGTACACAATTTTTGTTGGACCCAATAGGTAATAATATTTGGACTGATATCCCTGTTTGCTTTTTTTTAGGTTTTTTTTTCATGAGTTTGTGTGGTCCCCGAGCGGAAACTGGTGTGTGTTCCGCTGTTGTACAAGGTCTTTTCCCTATACCTTTAATTCATTCTGGCGGTTTCGGGGGAAACTCGCCAAAACCTGCATGTCTGGAACGATTACAGGATTTTCCACCTCCCGTAACTAGAACTGGAGAGCGCGAGGCCGCGCCAGATATCGCCACTGAAGCGGCGGCGCCCTTCTCTGCGAAAATCACATCTCGCGATTGTTTTTATTTTTATTTGTAAATTCCATTTTTCAATTACACACGTGCACGGTGATTTAATTTGCGTGGTGGAACGTTTTCAATGGAGAACAATGGAATATTTATAATACTCGTACGTGCTTCTGTATAATTCATCGAAAATTCTATGTAGTATTCAGTGGCTTGTTAATTTGATTTAGTATATACGAATGGAATGATTTAGAATTCTGAAACCCTTTGCGTTCTTATGAAAAATCTGCAATATGAACAGAAAACATTCGGTTTTCTACTCAGGAAATCATTTATAGTTAGACATAAATTTAGAAACATACTTGCTAATGAATTCGATAAATATTTATAGTCTCATGTAGGCTATTCAGTTTTCCGGAAACTCTTGCGTCTGATCAAATTACATATCAGTGAAAAATGATTTATATTATCAAAAGAACATGTTTTTATTAATTTAATTCAATTTAAAAAATTAAACTAATTTAAATTTGAACAAACGAAATAAAATTCAATTAAAAACAAATTTTATAAGATAAAATTATATAATTAAAAAATAAATTTAATTTAAAAATAATCTAAAAATTAATTTAATTTTTAAAAAAAATTTAATGTCATTTAAAAGAAAGTTTAATTGTATTGGTAAAATCAAACTATGAATTCAAAAATGTTATTTTCAGTCCGTATTTATTGGGTGGTAAACGCAAAAAATATTTCTCGTATGAATATCTTTTAAACATTTAAGCTTTTTCATAAATGAAAAATTTAATTAAATATATATAAAATTTATTTTCTGTTTGTGTGTCCACAAATTTTGTATATACATGCAGTAGAATCTCAATAGTCCGGCCCGTCCAGTAGTCCTACGTTTCTTGGCGGATTTTCTTTAAACATAGAAGAGGAAAACAAGTTACTGCTTTTCTTTGCACATAAGTTTATATTATTTTAATGGACTTTTCAATTGACTTTTAGTAATGCGGTGATTTCAGTAATCACCGCATATCCTGGGCAAGCACCGGATATTATAGCTAACGACTAAATGAAAATTATTGGTTTTTCTATTATTTGTTCATTATGCACATTCATTGTAGATTCACAAATTTTAAAATTCCTAAAAGGGATATTTTTGTTTTCAATTTAATGAATAAGAATCTCATATTGATAAAATCTATAATAAATACATATATTTATAGATTTATATATAGAAGAACTACATAACTATTTATTATGTAGATGATTAATACAGTAAAGAAATAGACCGGTGGAAATAAAGTCATAAAAAATTGCCGGTAATTCTCTTATCACGTAAGAATTTTTCTGAAGAGGTAAATATCCACGAAATGTGATATAATTTGAATCCTCAATAATATTTCCATACAGTTTTCAAGTTATTGAATGCATTTTGGCATTTATTTAACAGAGGAAGAAGTTAGAGTAAGAGAAAGGGAGAAAAATGAACTTTTATTATGAAAGTATAATGGTTGAATTTTGTTTACGGAATAAAATTAAAAATTGATAAAAAAGTGAGAATTGGTTAAAAAATTATAAAAAATTAAAAGTTGATAAAAAAAATTAATAAAGAGAAAAATAATATAATGATTAAAAGAAATAGAGGAAGAACTTTGCTTCGATCTTCGAAAACAAATTAAAAATGATAACAAAATATTGCAAAATTTCTACTAAAAAAGCAATATACATAGATTCCAGAGTAACGCTAGAAAGATCTTTCTTAATAAATATAGTAAAGTTTGTTCTATTTTTCCATTTTTCCGAAAACTATTGCGTGTGATCGAGTTATTATTATTTGTTTATTACTTATTATTTGCTTTAGACATTCTTCTACTCATGAAGAAAAATATGTTTTCATGAATTATAAATCTGATCGGGTTCGGTGACTTCTCCATATTTATCTCGTAATGAGATCAGGAAATAGTTTCTCATAAATATTTTATAGATCATTCTGACTGCCTTTATACTTATGTTGAAATTTTTCCTATTAGAAAAAAAATCAACTTCTTATAAGTTTCACTATCATTTGTTTAATAATATGGATTACAGAATTTTAACAGCCAGAGATATTAATTATAATTTTGAATTTTGCGCGATTCTCATTTGTTGATTAACTGAATCCGTAAATACCTAGAATTGTTTTCATATTAGAATAAACATTTATTGAGCTTTAGAATTTCGCATATGTTAGCATTCTTAGAATGTTATTATGCATATTCTCCGGTAAAAGTGATTAATTTAAGGAAATTTATCAAATTTACCAATGACGCTTGGGCACTATGCACAATCACAAGTTAAAGTGATAAATTTTAACCACTTTTTTTCTAATGAATGCATTATGCTGTTGCGATTCTGCTGATCGTTGTGATGAGACCATTCTGACAGGGTAGCCTGTTTGCATTTGTTTTCAAAAAACCGCGTCTTTGAATTACCCACAAGAACACAAACTGAATTTTAAAACTATAGATGCCGCGGCTTTATTACAAAAAATCACAGATTTATAAATAAACCACCATCGCAGCTCTCATCTTTTTAGAGTATATCACTACTTTTATATTTGTAAAAAAATCATTTAATGTTAAACAACTAACTATCCGTGTCACCTCAATTAAAGGTGAAATTATTGAAATTAAATTAATCCTTAAAATTATACCAGGCTTCTTAACGCTAAAACCCATGAAAATGAGTGTTGCAAGTTAAAAATTCTGTCGTACGTTTTGGTAATTTTGGTAAAATCAGACGTTAATGTCCAACTGACTGTCATTCTGTCCATTTAGCAGCCTGTAGAGAAGTTTCAAGCTCGTCCTGATAGAGCCCTGAAAAAACGACATCTTATGATAGATTTTATTAGTATGTTATCTACCCTTTTAGCTGATAATGACACTCATTCTGTGCCGAAACAAACACAATAAAATTATGTATAGATCAAATGTTCTTCAACTTATTGACAACTGCGGATCGGTGAAAATCGTTGCAAAATTTCGTGGACTGGCCGAAATGAGAGAAATAATCTGCGGATTAGCAAAAAATTAATAAATAAATAAGAGGAAAATATTCTGACAGACAAAAAAAATAGATTAATAAATAGGAAGAAAAAATTTCGGACTGAAAAAAACACATAAATACAAAAAAATTATTTGCACAATTAGGAGAAAAAAAATTTTGGACCGGAAAAAGGTACATAAACAACATAAGTATTTTGAGGACTTTCAAAAAATAGAAGAAATAATTTGCGGACCATCAAAACATGCAAAAACAGTGTACGTATATGAATGGAAACTATCTTATTTATTATATCCGCACTTACTGTATGCAAAGGCTGTCAAATGAGTAAAAGACGTGAATTTAGCCAAATGTTTCACATACAGGCACCGCTCCCCGGACCAGCGAGTGAAAAACATTGGTATAGATTACTCAAATTCAAGTAATATAATTCATTTTCGCTCACGTAAATGAAGCAAGTAGTCATTCACAAATATTGTTAGATACTTGGTTAATATAAACTCAATCTCGCGCCACGTGTTTTATATAATACTTGAGATTTCACTTAGCTTGAATAATTTATTTTGACGCAAAATTTCCTTATCCTTCCTAACGTATATATAAAGTTTCCTTTATTTAAAAATTTCTCTCTTCCTGAATCCAGCATCAAGAACTAAACAGGACAAGACAGATTCAACCTTAAGCTTCTTATAATAGATGTTTACATAAAACTTCCTTGAAGTCAGTCGGCAAAACTCGCGAGATAGCCGTAAGTGAACAAACAGCATAAGAGAAAAGTCATATCATTTCTTTTTCATATTTCTTTATGTATTCCACTCTGGTATCTCTAAGAAGCAGAACTCTAAAAACGAGTTTGTCGTGATGGAAGACTTTCCTAGACGTCGAATATGGAAAGAGAACGAAAAAACCTTAGGATAAGGAAAAGGCACCCGAGTCGTGCATCTGAAATATAACTAGAAATGGCTTCTAGTACTTCGACTCAAAAATCTTCAAAGAAGCATCCTCAAAACATGTCCGATTTATTCTCATCTTTTTTGCCCAAATGTAATCCCAATCGTTGTCTTCTTTTTTTATTAGATTTTTTTTTTTTTTTTCTGGGATCAGAGAACGTGACTAGACAGCGCCACATAACGGTGCCATCGAATGTGCCAATCATCCTGAATGAAAAATGACTTCCCTACGTGCCTCAATAAAATGGAAAAGGCGTCGAAATTGTATCTGTAAGGTCAAATGTGAAGCCTATAATATCAAAAGTGAATTGACGGATAAAAACATTATGAAGTCATTCTGAGGGATTTCTTTTGAAAAATTAAGCATTTTCTTTTTAATTCTGGATATTTTCAGAAAAAAACAAGAACTTTTCAGTTTATGGTTTCTTTTCTTTCATTATGAAAGTATTTTATTCAATAAGGTAAACGTTGCCAATTTACATGTCAAGTTGATATAGCCTCGTACGAAAGAAAAATGTCAGTTTTTCATATTATGATAATCAAATCACTTGAATTAAATTTGGGATTATGGTCCCGTAAATGCATTCCTTTGTTACCAAATTTTTCCACATCAAAATTGAATTGACGGATAAAAATATTCTTAATCGTATGAATACGACTTTTTATGTTTTAAGATCGTAAATATAAAGCGTCAATAAAATTTTGATTTTCAAACGTTGAAATTTATTTCTACTCTTCAATGCTGTCATATCTGAATGAGTTTTTAGTAATAGTTAGCTATTATGTTTTAAGCTACAGTTAGAAGGTTAAATTTACACTGATAAATTGTGCACTAACACCACGTTTTTTTTTAATATGTCGTTACTTTCTTTGCAGTGTGATGTGCATTAACATGATTACATGCTAAATATTTTTTACATTAATTAGAATTGTTAAAGAGTGATAATGGGAACACCAAAACCATGTTGCTCTTTATATGATGCGGACAACATGAGTTCTTGGACATGTGTAAGTATGATGGCATTATAGACATTCGGCATTTCAGTTCTTGTACTTTCGAATGTGTTGTCAAATGATGCTCGTAAAAAACCTGTGTGCGCATATTATACTAATAATGTACGTAAAAATACACATTACTTTAGTGATGATTATTATATTAATAGTTATTAAATTAATTGATTTATTGAGTGATTGTATCTATAAAAATTATGTTTTTCTCATATATAGCAACCTTTCGATACGAATAGAGAAAGTTGTTTTTCTCTGCTCACAACGCATCAAATCATCAATACGAATATCTTCGTTATTTTATTAGAGAAAGCCACCGAAAAGATGCATATCCTGTAATTATTTTAACGCTTCTTTTTTTTTTTTTGTATAAAAGGAAGAACGGGTATAACTATGTTTTTCACATAAATTTTTCAAGTCGAATTGTTTATAAAACCCTTTTCTTTCTCGTTTCTGTGTTACACTTCAGTATGTTTTTTAAAAGATTAACAAAACAAAATAGTTTCACTTCCCAGTACACTTAATTCGTTCAATTAGATTAAACACGAATAAAACTCGATTATTTAATTAATTCATTCATTAATGAATTACAATTATCGTGTCTTACAATTAAAGGTAAAAAAAAAAACATTCAGATTACCGTAATGAAGTCAGAGTGCCTTTATTTTTCAGCCCCCCGGTCTCTTGATCAAATCTGAGGGCTCATCAATTATTATTATTTTTTCCTTGCTTTTCTCCAAAATATTTTATTCATGCAGTCTCAACGCGTTCTGAGTATCAACAAAGACATAGATTGACATTAGTCGACAAATATTACTGGGGTGCGAGTGGCGTAATGATAAAATGATCGACTACCAACGTAGAAGCTGCTGTCAGGTCCGCGTATTCGATCCTAATAATTTTCAAATCAAAGTTCTTTCTCTATCAGACTTAAGGTAAACACCGATAGATGAAACCTTCTGAATATGCCCTCGTCTAAAGTCCGTACTTCAAGATGAGAGCGGAAATATAGCATGGTTTTACCCTAAAAAGTTTTTCAACCCAACTCATTCGGAGTAAACTGCCTCATGACGATTTGACCGGTGTGAGGTGAAAAAAAAAAAGATTAATCAAAATGAAACTATAGCCCGAACTATGAAAACTATCCCGAAACTAAAGAAAACCAAAAGTATTGCCAACGTGAGATCAGGACAAATAACTATTTACAAAACACAGACGCATGTTTCAGCACTCATGAGTGCCGTTATCAGGGTGGAGAAACAAAGATGTGATTTGATGTGTTGCTTCAGCTTTTCGGTCGTATGTTCATAGAGGTTTTGAATTGTGCTCCAACAGTGACTCATTTGATCATGAATTCAGCTTCATTATTTCTAATGCCATAGATGGGGGGGTTTAACACGGGAATGATAAATAACATCATCAGAAAAACAATGAGACCGACAACCGATACCACTTTCAATAACAGTGAGGACTTTTTATTAAAGATATAGCTGCCATACCTTTCAATCCATTTCTCTCTACGTAACTCAAACATATTCTCAGTCGTTTTCAAGCACAGATCATCGACTTGCCACCCAAGAATTTTTGACTTAGCCCCCCGTCCCCCGTCCCTCCCGAAACATGTCATCTAACCAACTAAGCAATAGGGCATTTATTTTATTTCGTGCACAGATTGTCCCCAAGACTACAACGGTAAAATCAAACGCTCTCTGAAATGTAGATTAAGCGAACATAGAAGCTACGTTAAAAATCAAGAAGTCCGTAGGTCCACAATAGCTTTACACTGCTGGAGTGAAGACCACAAATTAGATTTTCCAGAAGCTAAGTTGATCCAAAATGTTCTAACCCCCCATTTTTTCTAGATTTTTTTGTGTGTACCTACACAAAGGCTTTTCATGAACAATTAGTAAATCGCATAAAATCAACGTCCTCCATTCCATTGTACTATCACGAATCCATTAAAAAAAACAGCATTTGAATAATATTCGAAGGGCCCGTTAAGCTGGAGATATGTCATCACTAACAACCGATGGCAACAACTAGGACGTCAAAATTGAGAATTAAAAAAAAAATACTGAACTGAAGCAAACAACTCTGACCACCACACACTACCTCATTCTGACCATGTTTTTCGTTGGGACACGACGCGCGCGGCTTTGTTTCTCCACCTTGATAACGGCACACATGAGTGCGAAACATAGTCAGTTTTTTGTAAAAAGTTGTTTGTCCTCATCACGTTGTCAATATTTTTTGTCTTCTATAGGAAGACAGATATTGTTCCCGCAAATGCTAAAAAAGTTGGACTTTGAGACAATAGTTCGATTAAAACATTTTTTAGGCAAAAAAAACCGTTCGAAAGCTTGGTGCAGCATGGTAGAAGATGAGACCATGTCTTTCTGAGTTGATTATGAATAGGGGATTTTAACTATTCTATCTAACGTAAAGCATGGGTGTGATGGGGATGTTTGTCAGAGACTTCTCTATGCTTCCTAAAAGATGACATTTTACAGAGCTTTCAAGCCGTAGATACTCCAAACTCTTACTTTGAGATATTCCAAAAGTAAGTTTGAAACCCATTCGCATGGGTCACCCAAATATGCCATACAAGTATGTATAGACAATCATACACGAAAAAAAAAATGGTAGAAAAGAAGCTCAGGTTAGGAGCAAATACGGCCTAACTGTCTCCATCTTTTTTGCAAAATTGCGTGGTTTTGCATATAGGCTAATGATATTCCTAGAGAAAAATGCAGAAATTTTAGGATCCCAAATACGGAAAAAATACCAGAAATAACTAATTTATAGCCAAAAAACAACGTCAACGGTGAGAAAAATTGTCGATTATAACTATGACAGAAGCCGCTGGAAAAAAGCCAAGTGGCGGGAGATGAATCGGTACTGCAGGTCGTAGTGAATAAAAATGAAGTTCATAAAAAAAAAAAACTCGGTTGAACATGACAAACATGAAATGATTATTTATATTTATAATCATAATTGTCATTATGTAATTAACAGGGTGAGAAAAAATAATACTAGTCCTTGATTTCAGTAAAGAATTGGAATTCACGTTCGTTACAAGTACGGGAGACGGGATAACCAAAATTACGGAAAAAAATGAGAATGTCCTGGAAAATACGGGTCACATGATCACCTTACTTATGCAAAGCTGCAGAAATTCTACCTAAAGTTATTCAATAGGAAATATTTATGGTTATAGTGTATAATGTTTTTCAAACACCTTTTTTTACAGTAAAATAAATAAAATATATTCCACTGACCATATTAACCATCAATTGCGGTAATTGTAATTGATTCATGTGTAAAATTAGTTATTTGATCTTTTTTTTAACGATTGCTCATACATTATTTTTTTTTAGGAAAACAAATATAAGTATTATATATACACATTATTTTTTCTTCTCGGTTTAAAAAAAAGAACATCAAAAACATTTAACGCTTCTAGTAATAGTCTAATGAATTCTTCTCTTAACTTTACTAATTAAAATATTTCATTGCCCTGGAGATAAACAATTATCTAAAACATTTTTCCCCGTCATTTTCTCTCCATCCCTAATGCTTTAAGGGGAAAAAAAAATGCTAACATGGGAACAATTTTTCGGGAATATTTTTGTACTTCCAGCTTGATTCATTTTTTACTTTCATGTGCAAAGAAGAAAAAAATATGAAGCGTAAAAAAAATGACAACTTTTTTCTTATTTGTGTACAAGGGAAAAAAAAAACACAAGTAAGAAAGAGAAGAAAATGTTTTGTGAGAGTTTCTGATGTTGCAGAGAAAATTAAGAAAAACGATCGTCTTTGGACTTCATCCCCGAAATGGGAGTGAAAAAAAAAAAGGCGAAAAGAAATGGAATTATAGTTATTTCCTTAGAAAGAAAAAAAAACTCTGAATGGAATGCGAAAGATTTCCACCAGACAATGCCTACAGCAAAAAAATGAGAGAGAGAGAGAAAAAGACTACTCTTTTTTTTAAATTTTTCTTTTCCCTGTTTTGTATCTAACACAATATATATATATAATATATATATATATATATATTTATTTATTTTTTTTTTTTTTTTTTTTTTTTTTTTCTATGTATTTTTTCGTTTTTCGCATTTCAGTATTTACCAAATACTAGCACGGATTTTTTTTTTTCAAATATGGTATGTTAAATATGTGTCGAGAACCTAAGTAATAAATACAAATTATCGGTTTATAATTGGTAGTAGTCACTGATTACGTATTGATTTGAAATTGGTTGTAATCATAAAAATGGAGTCAATCACAACTTTGAAAATACAACAATCAAATGTTCCTTTCTATATTTTCCTCTACCTCTGTATTTTTTTTTCTAAACTAAATCGAAACATATAGGGGGAAACTGTTTACATCTTGGTACATTAGTTTCAAACTTAATTTTATTTTGGAACTCGGTCAATTATTTACTGTGAAATTTCACTAAATTCATTTTTAGTAACTACATACTGTATTAAACATCATATAAATTTTAAATTACATATGTTTGTTACTGTAATCCTGAAAGATGGATTTTTAAAAGACGAAATGTTCCAAGGTACAACACATGATCTTGTCCTTTTTAGCATGGATTGTTGTTCCTTGAAATCGGGTAAACTTATAAAAATAAAAAAAATACAAATATTACTAGAAAAATCATATACAATAAATGTAACTGATGTAAATAAGTATGTAATGAATATTTTTTAATATAAATCACATATTGAAATAAAAATATCAAAATATAATGACGTTATAAATATACATATATATATATAAACTAAAGTAACAACAATGGAGGTAGGAACGTATTTATATAGATGAAATGCGTAATTAATTTGCATTATAGTTATAAAAAGCCGAATTATGTTTCTAGATCTTGAGTTCTGTCAGGTCCATTGATGCTAGGTGATTTCATTCCAGATACAATATCCATGATGTCAATATTTGCTGTGTAAGTCACTACTGCTAAACCACACATGCACCTCTTCCACATTCTTCTGCGGAATTTCAAAAAAATGGTGCATGTTGGATTGTGCGTGTACGTGTTTTGTGAACCTACGTTAAGTTTATTCCTATGTAATGCTTGTTATGTGTAGTGCTACCATCTGCCATCAATTTTCCCAACTAAGAGTGAAGTGCAATGATTGGATAATTGTACCGTTGTAAGCCTGTTGCTCTCTGTGGCAAGCCTTTTTCAAATGGGAGATGGGCTTGCATTCTGTATTCGGCACAGATAAACAATAAAATATTTTCCACCTCTCCCACTAATGAAATTCACTCTATAAAAGTTTTTGTCGATTCATCCCACACTGTTAACTTTTTTTTTTCAACAAATTTCACTAGGAAATAACCGAAGGTGAATGGAAGAAATAGATATATTTTAAGTTCATATAGCAAAAAGAAAGTATTGAACTGAAATTTAAGATATAAATTGTATTTAAAAGCAATAAAAAAAATTAAAAATAAGTGTAAGTTTAGTATTCCAACGTGAACTAAGAAAATTTCAAGTTTTATAATGTTTCAAGGTACACGATACTCTATTATTTGTGAAAAAACATTAATAACTTTCTTCATAATCATTTATGATTGAGCACTTGGTAGGGTTTATCAGGAAAATGCATAGATTATAATTACTAAATATGATTCACTAAACTTAAAACATTGAGAAGAAACACAGAAAAGACAAGAACACATTTTTTTTACTTTTCGTGCCTACTTGCAAAATGTTTGTCAATGCCGCAGACAAAGAGCTTAAACCACGTATAGTAGTAAGGTCATGTATATTTCTAATCTCTTGCACTGCAAAAAAAAAAAAAAAGGAACAGCTCAATAGTGCCAAAACTATTTCAGGTTTTACTGTGGTCAAGGTACAATAGTTTTCCTCTTCAGATTATCTTTTGTACAGTCGAATCCCGTTTTAACGAACACCGTTATAGCGAAAATCTTTTCTAATCCCTCAGATAAGTTCACATAAGAACAATGCAAAAACCTGGAATTCCTTCATAACGAAATTTCGTTATAACGAAGTGATTTTTCCGGTCTCTTGGAGTTCGTTATAATAGGATTCGACTGCATATATTTTTTCGCTTTCTGAACGCCAGTACTCTGCCGCCGGACTTGAACCGCTGTTGCCAAGATCTCGCCCAGCTTCGAAGCAGAAACATATTTTGCTCTCAGGATTTCAATTTTGTAATCAGTACATGTAGGATTTTTCTTGATTTTTTTTTTATTTGTTGATAATTTAAATAACCAACAGTGAATGGTTTATAATTTATTATAATAACTGATTATGTACTGTTTTATACTGTATCAGTATTATAATTTATTAAAATACTGATATGTATTGTTTGCGATTGGCTGTAATCAGAGATTTGTAGTGATTCCACTGCTGTGTTCAATGTCATTTCATTTTCTGATTTCAATTGCCTGATGTACCATAATTAAATACCTTGTCAATGATATAATATTGCAGCTGGGACAAGAAAAAGAACTTTCACAAATTGGTGATCAGATCAAATAACAAAATCTTCATCAATAGCTTATGGTGATGCCACACAATAAAATGTGTGGAATTGATAATGATAATTGCGTAATTGTGAGTAATTGTGTGAAATAAAACACAAATGAATGACGGTCGAGTCACACAAAAGCACAGGAATAGACGACAGACTCGCAAAAAAAGCAGTCACCGATGACGAAGCCACACGAACACTCACCAAATACAAAAAAACATTTTTTTTTGGTGACACCAATCAACAAGGAGCTTAGCAAAATCAATAAATGTGACAAGATATCACTTGACTCCAATCTTTATATACAAAAGAAGTGTGTCCACAGCCCATGACTCCCACATCCTGCAACAGGGCCCTTAGGCTATCCCGTTTTTCAAGCCCAATCTATGGGGAATACGTAGTGCGAAGGAAGAAAAAAAATCATGAGAATCGTCCTTTGCCCCAGGGCTAAACCACTGTCAGCCCCATCTTAGTAAAATTGCCCCAAAGACCAAAAATATTGGACTTTTTGTCCTCTGGGCTGTCTTGGAAGACTGAAAAAGTGTTTTAGGGTCACATTGGGATTTTTTTTTTATTTGAATTGAATTGAACAAATTTGATTTGACTCATTTTAATAATGATTTGATAGACTGACCATTCCAATAAAAATATGTAAATTTTTCAATCAAGTTTTTTTCGCAACATCATTTTATGAAACATATACAGAGTATCCTATAAATGCTAGCACGGTCTTTATGTCATCAACCGTCCGTCGTAGAGGTATGATTCCAATTCAAAAAATGCTCGAAAATTCATTCAAAAATTACCTAGTGCCAGTTTTGAGAATAAATGTGCGTAGCAAAATAAAATACCTAAATTTCCATACGTTCCCGCTGTGCCTATCTTCCAATAAGAAAATTAGTGCCCTGTCTCTTCTGATGCCAACAAAAAAATTCCGTGCTAGTACTTACAGGATACCCTGTATGTATATTTTATAAATCTTTTATGTTATTAAACACCTATAATGACTTCGCGCAAAATATTGAGTAAAACATGGCCAGGGGGAGCTGCAATATATTATTCCAGCATTTCTCAACCTGTGGTCCGCGGATCAGATATGGTACGACGAAAGCACAGGTGGTCCGCAGACAGACTTGATAATTTGACTCCAACTGAATGACAATTTATTCAGTGGTTGTAATATTGATATTAGTAATATCCATAAGAGTTCAAATAAAAATTATACCTTTATACTTAAATTCACCATACCTCTTCAAGGAAAATGCGAAAAACTGAAATCTCAAGTACGCGATATCATTAGTTGTAGCCAAAATTTGCAATTCACGACAAATGTGCTAATAACTCAAAAATTAATGAAAGGTGGAGATATATAAAAAGCTGCCACTTAACACACAAAAAAATATTCGAATGATCAGAGGGCCATATCTTATTCATATAAATAAGAGGAACTGAGGTCTAAAATACGGTAAAATATGGAACGTTTCTGATTGCCATCAAAAATGTCTTAAGTTGGCAAATTCCCCAATTGCAGTTAAAACCGCTGAAAAATGGAATGAAGAAGTTGAAACTTACAAAAAAAAGGTAAGATGAAAAACTGTATTTCTAGTCATAATTACCATCATGTTATTAAAATGCGGTTTATCCACGATTTAATAATCTCAATGATGCACCCTTGACCAACCCCGAAGAGTATACAGTTCTGCCCGGCACGAAAACTTGAAACGGCGAAACGGGATAATTCCCTGAGTCGGGAGCCAATGGGATCAGATTCGAGCTATGCTATAAATCTATTATTTTAGTTAACATTACAAATTCAAATACGCATCGTTGAAAAAACTGGACAAATATAAAACGATTCGGAACAGCTGAAAATACAGGAGTGTTCCGGGACACAACTGGGCGTGTGTAGAATTTTTTCAGATATTTTACTGTTCCTTGCGTTCAGAAACGTTGAGAGACGCTCATAGGCGGGAGATAGATTTGAAAGTCTGGAGGGGGGCTCATGATGATGATGATCATGTCAATTCATATATAAGCAAATACATTACATCAGTCGGCTTTACCTTCGATGCCGTGGGCACCCCTCCTGTCCCTTCCCCGTATCACCACCCATGGAGACGCAGCCTTATTCTATTTTTATAAAGTTCGAGTTTGATACTCTTGAAACCGCATCACAGTTCTTGAATGAGAAATAGCACTGATATACATACGCATATATAACAATTTTTTCTCAGTTTACGGTTATTTTCTTCGCATGCCGACCACTTACAAATTACCGTGATCCTGCAATTCATCACTAGGCACCTAAAAGAAACCTCCTGACTCAAATGATATTTGTAAGAAAAATTCTTTTTAAACGCTTTCTTCTCTCTCTCTCTCTCTCTCTGTCTCTACACTTTACATCTCACTATATAAGCAAGAAGTTCATAAATCCCGAAATATTTATTTGTTTTTTTCCCAATGCATTTTCCACGTGATGAAGGTGGTGATGATGTCACCAGTTTAGTGCAAAAAAACTCGATTTACAGTCCCCGAAGTTCTCGTGTATTTCTGGCACGTACTTTGCCGTATATTTTATACCATGGAATTTCCTTCAAAGTTATTTTTTGTTGGTTTTTTTTTTTGTATTTGTTTTTCCTGTCGCCTAAGAAGAAGAAATGAAATTCGAAGCAAGAAAACTCAATATATATACATATACAATTTTTTCTTCTTCTTTTATCAGGTGGAATCTAGACTTTACTTTAGAGTATATACTTTGGAGTTTTAGGCTAGAGGTAGTTTTTTTCTGCCCCTTTTGAAATATGGAAAACGCAAAATGCTTTCGCTTCGAACCATTAACGATGAATGAGAAGGAATTCCTCAAATGGACAGAATAAGAGAAAAGAGTGGAAAAGCCAATTTTTCCTGGAATGAAAGTTATTCAGTACATCTGCGATTCTTTTTTCTTTCTTTTTTTCTCTCCTGATGCTTTCACTAGGGGGAAAAAAAGTTATTGTCAACTTTTATACTTGGGGCATTTTTATTCTGAGTCTCTTCTTTTATATCGTTAATAACTCAGAATTCCTTATCTTCACAATATTTCAGGTCGGAGTAGAAATACTGTTATCTACTGGGAGTTATAAACTTCTACCTTTCATAAATATGGTGTTCATTTATAGTTATCGTTGGAATGTTCTTTTGGAATTTGGTTCAAGTGTAATGACAACGTCTTTTCGATATTTCTCATACATTAAAATACTTTTATAAGTGACCCGATCAAATGTTCTCATTACCATACTTTTAAATTTTTATTAGCCTTATAACAAACGTCTTTTAAAAATTATTGAGTTACTCATTCCATTGTTTGTGAATTACACATAAATGTGGGCAATGATAATTAAGAGTAATCAAACCGATATATAATTGAGTGCTATTAGAAATGGTTGCAAATTTGATTCATTTCACACGAATCCAAAAAAAGACATCTTGATTGTAATGCATCTCTATTGAGATTGCCTTCACTTAGATGCAAATACAAATACAAAGGGCACACCAGACAAAATGTCTTCCAAAGTAAATATATTCAGATGTATTTGATCGTTTCTCAGAAGCCTGATCGTAGCAAATAAATTGTGTCCTGTTTCATCATTTTTGTCACACCACGTTCATTTTCTGCACACGAGAGCCAAATCAGACCGGTACCCATAATTTATTGACTGTTCCGAGCGACAGCGTTCGATATTTAATTTTTTTTTAATACTCATCGAGGGGCTGGTGCTCTAACCCTTCTTTGCGGAACTGCCTCCGCTAGCAATCTTCCTTCGTGGTCATGTTGTCACCGTTTCTGTCATACTTTGTCAAGAAAGTTTCGGACGGGAACGAATCCGGTATCGAACTCGCGACATCCTCGCGAACCTCTAGACATCCTTTGGTATACTCTAAGCGAGTATCTTATCGATCAGAACTACCGCGCAACCAAAACTCTGTACTTCATAGTTAAATGTGTTGAAACTAAAAAGTGATAATTTAATCGACATTTCTAACTTTCTTTCGGTTTGAAATTGAAAACACCTGGTGAATTTTCTCTGTGGCGATCGACCAGGCCTGTGTACGGTTTAAAAGTAAAAAGAAACAAAGTCGAGTGTATATATTACTTCTTATTTTTAAGCAGGAAATATATACAGTGTACGCTTTGTCGAATGTGAATGAATTATTCAAACTTTCTCTCATTCGGTAAGCAAACCGCAGCAGACATTACAGGATTTTTTCTTCAAACCGTCTACGTATAACTCCGGTCTATCGCCGTTGAGGCAAATTTTTACGTTTTAAACAAAAGTGGTGAGTGATGTCTTAATTCTTTGGTGTACCTACAACATTGTATATATAGCGATACGCGTGTTTTTCACAAGGTCATTTATATTAGACATTACAGTTGGTTATTTTTCATGTGCGTAAATTTTTGTAACGAGCGCTTGTCTTGAGTATAGTTGTCTTTTTACTGTCACTCTTTCTCCTTAAAGGGAAGGGAAAATGACAAGAGCGATTTCGATAACTGTCACCTAATTAATGCATTGTATGTGTGTGTGTGAACATCATGGAAAAACAGTGAGCAGGCAGAACTTTTACATGGAACTTACATAATATGAAAAATTCAATCATTTACCATATATATACAAAATATGGAACACAGTGGGCAATACCAGCAAGAATAAAGAACAATCACATTTCTAACAAGCATATACATACAGTCACACAGCACGTTCCAACATGTTCCGCTTTGTTAGTAATTCCGCAGAGGAATGCGTACGAGGTGCATGTTCAGTTAAATAGCAGTAGTAGTAGTAGTAGAAACGGTTTAGATGACACTTTTTGAATTACTTTCATATTCGAAAAACACCCTCTAAGAAGCATTCCATGATCTTTACAGACAATAATGCTGAAACTATCCAAAGTACTATCCTATTCGACACTGACATCATTGACAGGTGCAAGAATTCCTCGTGAAATGCATACCAAAAGAGATTAAAGTGGGAAAAAAACATTGAAAAAAAAAAAGAAGACATAGTAGGAAAATAAAAAGTAGGATTCTTATTTATAAGTCCCTGATATTTCTAATATAGTTTTCTACGAAACGACATGTACGTACACAAAGAGCCGACCATGCAAAGCTGACAGCGCGTATAACCTTTCGCGAACATAAAGAGACTGGTAAAAAATAAATAAAATGGAAACAAGCGTTTACAGCTGTCATTCCTTTTTACATCGAAGCACTTTTCACTTCGTCTTCATTTGTCGCTGCTCAGCCATGAGCCATAATCTTAGAGGTTATTTATAGGCATAACATTTTCTTTTTTGTTTTCTTTTCCTCAAACAAGACACCACCACCACCATCCCAGCATCAGGTCACGAACAATTCATCTTTAAAAGCAGATGTTATTGTTTCAAGTTTTTTTTTTCTACTTCGAGTGCGTTCTTTAAATGTGCTCACTCAAAGTTGAACTAATTAAGATTATCTTTGACTTGAAAGATTTTTCCATCCGATAACAAAATGTTTTCAAAGTGAAAAGTTACAAAATTTATTAAAGAAAACTGAAGAGGTCTGAAGGTATTCAACACCAGTTCTCTTCTTGCTACAGATAAGAAAAATACTGTTGTGCAAAAATTATTATTGAGCTGACTATTTTTATAATTAATTTTCAATATGGAATGGAGATACGTAAAACTTGAGTGAAGAAATGATTAGCTTCTCTCTACGAGGTATCGAGATGAAAGGAATTCACTTGAAGAGTCTAAATGTCCACGAGCATCTGCTATAAGTGCAGTTTTTTTCTGAAATGTATCACGACTCTAAAGTTCGAATTCTATCATACGTGAAATCTCCAACATATTCAACAGAATATGCACATTATAAATTCAGTGAACATACTTATGACTGCGTTCATCACATAATGTCGCTTCTGAAGTGTTTTTCTGCGATATTTGCTCCTACTCAAGAGGTGTACGACCTTTTCAATCCGTGTTCCAGGTATACAGTATTTTTGATGCTTGCGGGACAGAAACTTGTACATATATAGGGGTCGCCATAAGATCCTTATTTTACGGAACATTCACTACGAAACATAGTTATTTAGTGTAAATTAAAGTTTGTTCAATCTTATTTCTTGGTATATTTTTTGGTATTTGTTTTGTTATTATTTCATTTTTCTCTTATGTTACTCCTGATTATATCGTGCTCAATGTTTTCTGATGGATTGTTTCCACAGAATGTATATAATTCTTTCGTTTGTTGAATAAATAGAAGATACTCTCCGACACGACCCATCCTCCTAGGAGTTGAAGAGAAGAGGTTGTCTTGCACAACCAGCTATGGGCGTGAGCGGTCATCAATCAAACTGGTCCTTCAAACGTTTTTGTAAAACGTCGCGTTTTGTTATCGTGTTTTTAACAAGACTTGCTTCAATATTTATTCTTTACTGAAATCAGGAATTAAGATTATTTTCATGACATACAGATTATATCCAAGGATGATTTCATGCTTCGCTATCTATACGGAGTTTTTCAACAGCTGGCTGATGCGAAGATGAATACGGGAAATTAAAAAAAATTCAACTGCCCTTACGGGGAATCGAACCCATGTCATCTCATTTGCCAGGTGAGCGCCCTAGGCCACTAGATTACTAAAGCAACGAACCTCAATTTTCCCTTAGAGCTTGTGTTCACTGAACGGGACTGCACATGGATGGTCGGACCTAGTAACTCGGGTCAAAGCTGACTATTGCTGACACTACTAACAGATAGTGACTATCGCTATCCATACCGACACCCATCGCTATCCATACGGAGGTTTTGAACAGTGAGAGGACGTCGCTTCGATTTCCCGCGAGGACAGCTGGACTTTCTTTCCCGTATCCATTTCACGTCAACCAGCTGTTAAAAATCTCCATATAGATTATAATATGATAATTGTGACTCTAACATATGATTAACTAGAGTGAAGTGAACTAGACATGAAGAAATTCATGTCTCATATTCGTCAAACCTGAACATTGACATTGAGGAATTTTTGGAAAAAAATGTGTTTGATACCCAAGTTTCTTTGGATTTAACCTCTTTACGATCACAGGCGTAATATTACGTTCAAATACCATTCATTGGAATAAATTCAAATAAGTTTTCTACCTTCTTTCCTCACTCTCTTCCCCATGACGAAGCTTTATAGTAGCCCTATCTACGAAAGTTGCTTTTTCTTTCTATACTCCTGTGTGTTACTGATTTTTTCCCATATATATATAATGTATCTTTGTACATTAAAGAGTATACATGCAAGAGCGAAAGAGAACACCTAGGATGAAGTTGAAAAGAGGCTAGAAAAAATCTTATATATTGCTTATGTGTTTTACTTTTTCGTTTCATATATTTTATCCCTCTTTTTTTCTAACGTGCGATTAGGTTAAGACAAGGTTACCAGATTTATCGCCTATTCGTCAAATAGAGATAATCCAAATTTCTTGCCAAAATTTTGTACGTGAAACGTTTAAAGGCGAAATAATTTGCGTGAAAAATTATTCATTCCTCCAAAAAAGATCCGATCATAAAAAGTCAGCGAGAGTCAAGGATTGGGCTCCACAGAGTGTAAAGAACATCGATTTCTCCACCATAGTAAAGTATAATAGAAAATCAATCATATACAGTCGAATCCCGTTTAACGAATACCGATATAGCGAAAATCTCGTTTTACCGAACACGTTTCTAATCCCCCAGATGAGTTTACACAGGAACAATGCAAAAATACTGGAATTCCTTTATAACGAAATTTCGTTATAACGGACTGATTTCTCCGGTCTCTTGGAGCTCGTTATAACGGGATTCGACTGTATATTACATCTGAGGTAACAACCCGTAGCAAATGTACTGCAATTTGAAGGATAGCATTTGGTGATTAATGCCTACTTTACCGCATACCAACTCCAGACATATATCGCCATACGGCAATTTCCAACCATTGGACTTGGATGGGAAACGAGGGTGCCATGTAATCGGTGGTTGCCTCATGCTCGGTAGGTAGAACTTGTTTCTGATGTTCTTGCCCGGATTGAAACCCGTGGATCTTGATGGTAACCTTCAGAGTGAAAAACGAGCCTCTTATCACCACGCAATTCGGGCGGGCAGGTTAATAATGTCTAGCACTTGTGTTATTCGTTCTACCGCGATTGATGTTACAATCTCGATGTCCCGAATCCTTTGAATAACTGCTGAAGTGCTTTCGTATATTCATTGTTCTACCTAGAAATAGCGTAATGCTTCTCATGCCCGAAATAATTAACCTCTCCAACAATTACTTGTTTCTGTCGTGATCTCATCGGCAGAATACTCATGGATAAATACGCCGGGATTCCTCCACCCGCACTATCTCAACAAAAATAAAAACCCGGACTGTATTTTTTTCAATTGATTTTGAACTATATATTTGTCCATCACTGATATGGGACGCCTTCAATATTTTTCCATTCACGAGAGCCGTTAATGTCGTCAAAAGAACGGTAATGACAAATCGCACATGTGGGAAATCTGACATTTGCTTGAAGTAAAATCAGCCTAATGTGACTTGCACTTGTGAACGCAACTTGAATTGGGATGTCAATTAAAAACTCTACAGCATGAAATAAAGAAGAAGTATCGAGCACTATTGTGTGTACTCGCGAGCGATAGATTGCAGATGTCAGCACCAAAATGCCACATACTTTGTAATTTCACCAATTAATTCAGAAATAAGTTATCGTGATAGCTGCAAATACAGGGTGGGTAAAAAGTCCGTAAAAACTTTAAAAATGAATATAAACCGGAAAAAACCGAAATAAAAAACGGTTTGCATATTTACCATCACTAGGTCACGGAAATTTTTTTGAAATGAAAAAAAAACTGAAGAAAAGCCGATAGATGGCGCTGGTACGAGCAGCTTTGTGGAAATATGCAAATGAGACGTATAACTTGATATCAAGAACTTGCGCTCCTAATCCATAATCAGTTCACCGTTTTGTAAACCGTGTATGTGGACCTGCTGCACTCTGCCGTTGTTGTATTTGTGACTCGCCTACAATATGGTGGTCACATGGAACATGATCCACGAAATCCCCTGTGGTTGTGGTGGTCATGTGGAACACATACTGCTGTAATAAACGATTTGCAGGCATTCTGTGCGTTATTTGCGTATCTTTTCTTGTGTACGTCAGCGCCACCTATCGGCTATTTTACCCCGCCTTAAAAAATATTCCCGTGACCTAGCGGTGCTAACCCTGCAAACCGTTCATTTTTAAATTTTCTACGAACTTTTTGCCCACTCTGTATATGAATATCAGGCATTAGAATTTTTGTCCATGAGCGATTCCACATTATTCTCATCCACATAATGATTGAATATTTGTACCGTTCGTAGACCTGTTGCTCTCTGTGGCGCGTCATTTTAGATGGAGATCAGCTCGTATTCGCGCCACGAAGTTGGAAAACCAACTTCAGCCGACTACTACTGTGGCGCCGATGGGGATCAAACCCAGGTTCCCGCGGTGCGAGTCCATCACACACCACTCGACCACCACACACACATACATAATTAAAACGCTGCAAATCATACACTTCTTCAATATACTGTGTATTCAATTATTTTTTATATGTGTATATCACATTAAAAATTTCAAAACAGCATAGGTGGTATGATCCGATCTTATCAGTTATTACATGACCCTAAGAGTGCGTGAAAATCCCTCCCACTCACATCACGAAATTGAGCATATAATTACTCAGGTATACTCACTACAGAACTAAATAAAGCTTTGCAAGATCCATCAAACGTGACAGACAATCATAATGTCTCTCCTCCTTCCCTACTTTTTTGCGCCGGTAGCAAAAATTAGAAGTAAATGGTTTCATCGTTGACTTAGCGATACACATAATTTTTCGATACACGTTGTCACAATCCATTAATTCTTCGAGGAGTTCTTTTTTTTTTCATTTTGTAAAAGGCTCCGGAAGGAATCCATTTTACGTTGTCTGAGTTGAATACATACATTTTCAGGAAGCTTCTCACTGATGGATGAAATTACCGCATGTCGTGTTCCGATGTAATGTCCAGATTGATCGGATTTTCCCTTGCGCAGGTTTGGCTAGAGTTCAGGTCACATGCCGATGAGCAAATGCATTGAAGCGCGCTCGATAACACATTTCGATATCTAGTTTTCACCGTGCGATAATAAAAAGAAAAAAAAAATTCACATGTATTGGAATTTTCATCCATGTTATACGTTACAGTAGCTCGAGTAACAAATGAATTCTCCTATGGAAACAAATGACGTGAAATTTATTTTAAAATCGAAGTACTTTGGACGTGAACCGAATCGAAAGCGATGTGAAAAATTTATCTCTTTTTTTTTTTTCTTTTACCCAAGGAATTCGTTAACGTGGAAGCTGGCATCGCCTCGTGCGACCAAGTATGAAATAACTGTATTCTTTTGGGACCAGTAAATAAAGATGAATGTATGGTAATACACATTTTTTCGTATTCTAAAAGTCATTGCAAAAATAGCGGTCATGTTTTAACATCCTCGGTGGAATAAATTCGCGTTTTCTTCCCATAATATGAATTCGCTAGAAATACCGTACATTCCGTGAATTTTACGTGAAAGGCATCTGAATGTCTGAGTACGGATTATACACTACTGCGTATTTATCTGCAGAGCTTTTTTTTTTGTTTTTTTTTCTGAGGTTGGAGTGTGATTATTTTTGAAAATTAATTTCTAAAAAATAATTTTTTAAACGTTTATAGATGGTGTGTGTATGTATGAGGAGAAAACTTTTTTATTTTTCTACAAAAACGTGATCAGCAACCTCTTCTATTTCTCAAGATTTCATTATTTGTTGATAAAATTTGCATATGATTTTATTATTGTATAATGAATTTTTATTATTTGTGAATGAATTTTTATTATTTGTGAATGAAATTTTATTATTTGTGAATAAATTTTTATTATTTGTGAATGAATTTTTATTGTTTGTGAATGAAATTTTGTTATTTGTGAATGAATTTTTATTATTTGTGAATGAATTTTTATTATTTGTGAATGAAATTTTGTTATTTGTGAATGAATTTTTATTATTTGTGAATGAATTTTTATTATTTGTGAATGAATTTTTATTTGTGAATGAATTTTTATTATTTGTGAATGAATTTTTATTATTGGTGAATGAATTTTTATTATTTGTGAATGAATTTTATTATTAGTGAATGAATTTTTATTATTTGTGAATGAATTTTTATTATTTGTAAATGAATTTTTATTTGTGAATGAATTTTTATTATTTGTGAATGAATTTTTATTATTTGTGAATGAATTTTTATTATTGGTGAATGAAATTTGAATATTACGCGGATAATATGATGTAATTTTTTCTCAAAGAACCGAAATTTCCATGTTTAGATTACGTACAGGAAATTACTGTACGCGGTATTGAATGTATGGCTAACTAAAAATTTCTCGGGAAAATGGAATCAAAGACTCTTGTATTATTTATAATGATTACTGATACAGTTACTGATATGATTACTAATGATTACTGTACATGAAGAGTGTCCGAAAAGAATAAAAAAATGTAAAGCCGATTCAAAAAATAAAATATGAAAAATCAACAATAATTAGCAAGAGAAATTCCGTTGGGATATTTTCAATGCCGTAAAATTACTATCGAGAGAAATATAAGAAATGTATGTGAATGAAATTTGCTCCTTTTTTTTCCTGCTGAAAGAAGTTTACGACGTGATATTTGAAGAATTCCCCCATCATTGATATCTGGACGAATTTTTATCCTAATGATATGTGGATAAATTTCTTTTTTTTTTACTGCAATAAAGAAAATCGCAAATTTTGGTTGAATTTACCTCTTTTTTGCTGATCGATCTTCATAATTAATTTTAAGCATGAAACCGTGCATTTATTATTCATTTTGACTACATACCCCCGTGTACCGTATTTGTTGGAGTGTAAAGGATCGCGAGGACTAACCTTAGGAGTTTGGCTGAAGAAATAAAACGAAAAAAATGGAAAATCAACGTATGTACCATTTTCAATTTTAAAAATTAAGCTTCTGTTCAATAACGTGTGTTATTTATTGTGGGTTAATACTCAGAACTAATTCTGAATATTTTAAGAGCGAATTCAATTAGTCGAAATTTGAATGTTATATTATAATGTCATAGTTAATTTTGTTTGGGATTGAGATTTTTGAAACAAAATTTCACTATATCCCCCAAGCATCGAAAATTGTGTTTTTGAAAGAAAATATTGGTCAAGAAATACAGTCAGTACATAAAAAACAATGATAATATAAATGGCGGACTGATTAAATAAGAGAAAGATGACATCCGATCTATGATTTTACTCAAAAACGTTTCAAGATGTGCACATGAATATACAAAAACCACCGTCTTCCGAAAATTCGCGTACCCTTTACTTTGCGTACCTCTTTCGAAATATTCTGTTCACCTTAACGGTGGGTCAGGGGTGCATCATTGAGATTTACGTACCTGTTTGAACATGAGTGTGAATATTGGTTTGTAATTTCCAACAACACCGATTAATTATTATGAACCACAATATAATCTCTATATATTCCGAACAATTGATCTCGTTAATACTCACGGACGGCAATTGATTCCCATTGTTTGCATTAGCGGTGAGGTACGCTCCGAGTTAATTAGCCATTAAATAGGTTCCCGTGATCATCCGGGGAACAATTCATTATCAACAAACGTTTCCTCCGGTATCTACAAAACAGTAATTCGGTATTATCTGTAGTTTCGGTTATAAGGTTGATGAAATCGCACTGTAGAATGCTTATTGAGGGAGCATTTACGCTAGAGGTGCTTGATGATTCGTATTCCCCGGACCTTTTGTAACAAAATGAATACCTCGGACCCCTTACACCAGTAAAATCAAGGCTGTGAAGACCTTTTCAGAATATATTCTCACCCAATCTTATGTACATGCTGAAAATTTTCCAAAGACATTTAATGGGGTTCAGACGTGGACCTGGTTAAGAACATGTGCTTCAGAGAGAGCCATCAGAGTGCTATTCATAATGTTCAAGGATGAAAACGTCTTAAAAAAATAAAACAAGCTTGGCGTAGCCTTATATTTACGATGACTGTATGACCTGTATTTTACGGGACTTTCCAATATTTTTAGTAAGCCTTTTGACCATCCTACTTCGGAACGAAGCTTTCTCGAATTCGTTATATACACTGTAATCACATAGCTTTGCATAGAAATGTGAATATTTAATAGTTTTCTATGAAATACATTCTAATTAACTGTAGATTTGCTCTCTGATTTCACTGTTGTATTCAGAATTCAAATAGCTCTTTTAATAGCATTTGTTTTCCCCTGGTTGCAATATTTTTGGAGACGATTACCATATTCACGCAGATTGCGACATTTTTAAAGACAGTTACCAAATTTAAGGAGTTCGTTAGGTTTCTTGAAGACGGTGATTAAATTCAAGAAGTTTGCGATAACTTTGAAGAAAAGACGATAACAAAATTCAGGCAGTTTGCGATGTTTTTTGAGGCGGTAACCAGTTCGAGCTGTTTGCTATATTTCTAGAGACTGTAACCAAGTTCAAGAAGATCGCGATATATTTTGATGATAATACCACATTGCGAGACACAAACGATTGGCAATTTCATTGGCGAAAATTGGTGATGTCCTGTATCTACTATCCCAAAGTTCCAAATTCGTCTTCATAGAATATGATCATCCAAGTAATATTATATCGATCAAACATTTTAGAAAGTAATTTAAAAGCTATTCCATAATCTACACTTCGATCTAAATCGATTTTCATTCCATTTCTTGAAGAAATATTTGAAAAAAAATAGGTACTTAAAAATATTCGATCTTTTTCAGATCATATATTTCATTATAATGTTCGTTCGGCTAAGCAAGGCTCACCTTTTACAAACATAACTGGAACATTACGTTTTTTTATATAAATATATATTTCTATTCTTTTTTTTTTCCTTTTTAAAAAATGAAAAGAACAATATATTTTGAATGTTAAAGATCATCTTGTCCCAGTTTCGTCTTTGAATAGAAACGAAAGAATTATTGTCTGGTTCTCTTGCGGGCAAAGTTCCAAGAAAACTGCTATGATGTCTGACTGATGCTACTCTTTCTGCTGGAATAGTCTCTTTCTATTTTATCTTTTTTTTTTTTTCTTTCATACTTATGGTGCAGAAGAATGGATTATAAGAAAGAAAAAGAGATAGGAGTTAAAGAATGAATAAAAGAATGAGGAGGAGGAGGAGGAAGAGCAAGAGCAAGCCAGGTGTTTCTGCTCCTTCACCTTAGAATCCATCCATTTTCTGAAGACGCAACATTTCACTGCAGCCGAGAGATGGATAAAATAAAAAAAAGGAAATATATGAAACATCAATATTATAGCCAAAAGTCTACTTACCCATCTTTTTCAATCGCCACTTCTCTCATCCTTTTTGTCGATGATACAAGAAGAGAGAGAGAAAGAGAGACGAAAAATAAAATTGCGAGCGAGCGATCCATCTATTTCGATGGAAACTGTTGTTCAGCCTGTACCCGTTCTTATGGGTTTTCGGACAGAACCGAATCTGCACACGGAGACGTGAATTTTTATGTATTCGCATTCACAGAATGTCATTTCGACGACTGTTTGGAGAACTAGCTGTGCCTTTACATTGTATTAGAATGGAGGGGGGAAAGGGAGGAAACAAAAGCGTCCTTTTTATGGAAGATTAACGCTGGGTCTTAGCCGAATGCATATACATATAAAAGCAGCTGACGCATGGAATCCATAAAAGCCGCCTTGCATCGAAACAAATGCATGCTTCAGTGTTGTTTCATTCCAGAAAAGAAGTAGGATAAGAATAGTTTCCACTAGCACTGAAATTTCAGTGAAACTATAAAAAAAAACGATATTTGCAGGAATCAAAAAGTAAATCTGATTAAGTCATTATTTTCCACTTGATATATTTATTTTTTAAATGAATTTTCAAAATATATATTTATGCGATGGGATAAATATTTAACACAGTATACAATTCTGTGGTGTTTGGTCAGAACATGATAAGTCCAAAATCGCACTTTTGAGATATAAGCATTTTCATTGTCATTTAAAAATTAAAAATAAAGCATATACACAAATACAAATGAAAATATCATACATCAGCATGTTGTTTAGCCATACGCACGCATTTGTGCATTTACTTCACTTCTAATTAGTTATAATTAGCAAGACTACTTTTAGATCAAAAAGCCGTTTTTTTTTGGAGATATCATGTTCTGACCAAACACCACAAAATTGTAGTTATATTTTTAAGATTATAAAGATTGAAAACATTGTAGTTGATGTTGGGCGTGAATTTACTTTTTGACTAATATAACGGTTTGTACTATAAAGTAACACTTTCTTTTTAACCTCCGTAACATCCGTTGAGCCGGGATTAAACTATGAATGTATCAGAAAAGTTATTTAATAAAACATGAAAAATACAACCAATTGGGTTAAATCAGCATGTTATTACGCATTCGGAGAGTCCGGTTTATTCTCACAGCATATCCGATTAGGGGCACCACTATAGAATTTCAACAGATCTCAGAAGTGAAGCCAAAGATAATTGCAGAAAAATTTAGAAAATAAGGTTTTGTTTGTAAAATTCAAAATATGAGTATATTAGAAAAAATTATTCTAAAAAAAAAGGCTACATTCTTTTTTATACATTTTATCTAGTTGGGGGACACAGCTACGAGTATTCATGGTCTCGTTCAAATTTCCACACGTCGTTTTCAATGACACTTCTCATTCATCGGCACGGCTCATACGCCGGAAGGGCGCTGAAACTATGTCTCGCAAGAATTTCGTCTCAAGCCATCCGATGACCTCCTATGAGTTGCGTAAACGAGAAGCCGACGTTAGCAGTCAGGCGTCTTCAAGGAATTGAATCTTCCCAAAAATAACAAAGATTCTGAAAATGTTGAGTGACGGACTTTTCTGCGTGATAATGTCACTCTGCATTTGAACAGACAAAAAAATCTCTTCACAGAATTTGTCTACTCCATCACTCACCAACCCCGCCCGCATCACTATATTCTGCAATTTACTGCCGTTAACGAGTTGCGTTGGAAAGATATGAAAGCGCCAATCTCTTGTTGGTCACCTCAAGCTCGTAAGAGAAAATATCTTGCTAGTGATATTCTTCCCGCGGTTCGAACCTGGGACCCGACGGCAACCTTCATCTCGGTAGACGGGCATCTTACCACCACGCCTCTCGGACGCACGCCGACTTTTTCTGGGCATGCTGGAATACCAACCCGGAAGAAAGTGCCTGTAAAAGTAATCTCGATGAGTAAACGAAGAGTTGGGACCCCACGAAAATGAGCGAGAAAACATTTAAGTGGGAACGTTATAAGCGGCACAGTATAGTACGCTTTATAATGCGCAGTATTTTTTTTTTCTATTCAATCGAACATTTACTGGATTTAATAAAAATGCAGCGAACAGCGCATTTCTATTGCGCTGGCTGTTTCTTTCTAGCTTCACCTTCAAAGTGTAAGTAAATGTTTTGGACACCCTGTATATCTCACAGTTCTAAATATGTTATATACTACTGATCGTAGTCCTTTTTTGAAAAATGAAAATTAACCGATAGTACTGAGATGAAAACAGACGTATTGGGATAAGATTTCAGATTATGAAGATGCCAATTTAGCAAATGTTTGAAGAGTGTCAGAATAATTTAATGCAGGAAATGAATAATTAGAAAATATTATGATTAAAATATTCAAAAGAGAACAAATATTCAAATGTCAGATCATTTCAACCTTTGCAAAAAAATCATTTCATATTTAAATAGACAAATTAATTTTTTTTCTTATTCTTTTGATAAATATGTATGTATGTAAGTTATTTGATTTGAGGATTGCACATTAGTTCTCAAATACTTTCCCATTTGATGATGATTTTTAAGTGGTTAATTTCATGTTTTCCCATTTATAATATTGTTATTCAAATATTATCATAAGCTGTTGAATGATTTAAGGAATCTATAAATTATAACAATAAAGAGTGGCAAATTACCAGCGGATTAGTGCGATGAGGAGAAAAAATTAAACAGCGCATTCTCTCTATCCATTCGCAGTTTAAATAACGTCGGGCTTTGTCAATGCGTTTATCTCGTTATTATGGATGAATGGTTTGCGTGATATCATCTCTTCTTGGATTTAGAGAGCACACAATTAGGCTTCATTTAAAAACGGCAAATAAAATGACTTATCGGGATTAAATGAAAAAAAAATTCTAAAATAGATAAAATATGTAGTTTTATGACATTTATTTTATGTTTTCTTCCAGAAATATGTATTATTATTTAAAGATTAACAATAATAACACGTAGCTATCGTGGAAACATCTCTAATCAGTTGAAATTTATAGAAAAACTAAAAGAGCATATGTATATTAATGAGGAAACTATACACAGAGTACATCATAAAACGCCAGGCTTTTTGGAAATTGATAAAAATCTAACAAATCGTCGTAGAAGCGACGAACCGAAATATGCGGTTTCAAACAAAAATTCATGTCGTGAATTCGGCTTCTTTTGAAAACTAGATAAAAATTGCTCAGTATTTTGCTGGAAGGGGTGCTCTTTCAAAAGAAAACAGATTTGTAAATGAAATAACATTGAAAAATATCTGTCTATTTATGAATATTTGAAAGTTTTGCACCGGTTTATATCTGCAAATTTTTAGTAGTTCTGTTGAAAATTAACTACGAGTATATTTCAAATTTACGATAGTCACATTTGCCGAAACAGATGAAATGTCATTCGAAGAGTAGAATGACAACGCCAGAACCTGGCAATGTCAATCCACCTGGAAATTTAGAACTATTTTCTCTACCTAATAAAATATGAATTGACAAAATAACGGAGCAGAGCACATACTCGTAGGCTAATTTGTTTGACTTTCACGGATATTCTGTCCTCTATATATTGCAGATGAACTGGTGTATATTTGAATATACAAGGCAAATACATGGTGAAATACGTGGTCCCATTGTACCTATTTTTTTCTCATTTTTTTATGTTATCATAGAAAGTACATCTTTTAGTGTCATTTCAGTACAAAATACGGTTATTAAATTTTTTTTTTACCTAAAAAGAATTTATTCCTTTTTGGTGTCGTTTTTGCTGAAATATTTTACGTGTTCAGAGACATAAAATGGTACCGAATTGAGGGAATTGGAAATAAAATTCAAGGCAACAAATATTCAACTTCGTTAAGCAAGGTTTTATCTGTTTATAGGTAACAGTAAAATAAAGGCAAATTGTATACATTTCACACTTTTTAATTGGTCATCATATTTAATTAAAAAATCCATTTTAATCAACTAAATTGCTGTGTTGATGTATTGTTTCATTCAAAAATATGCTATCAACACCAATTTACATCCGTATTTGTAAAGTAAAATTCAATAAGTTTTATGCGTTTTAGTTGCTGATTATTTTTTTTTAAGAATTTTAACTTTAAAAACATGCAAATTTTTTCAAAAGTCACAGAAATTCCTACACGTTTTGTAAAAACCATACATTTTTTTTTAAATATTGATTTTTATTTAAATAACTCTCGCGTTAAAGCATGTAACACCGTAGTGCTGAGAGACACAACAATTTTTGACATTTGAACAAGCGATGTCTAAAATAAATTTTCTTTATCAGACAAAAAAAAACATAATTTTGAGGAAAATGCCATTTCAATGGAAAACATTTGCATGTAGAATGCTTGCCAGCGTTTGATATTAAAATATTTTACAAATACTTCTAATGCAGGTTGAACAAAGACTCGAACGCAGTTGGACGCAGAAGTTATAGTATTCAAATATTGAAAAAATGGAAAATGTATTTTTTGCTAAAAATATTTACAAGGAAAAACCCCGCTCCCCAACTCCTTAAAAAGTATAGTGACTTTTGGTCCACTCTGGTATGGTGGCATAAAACTGAAATATATGATAAAGGTCTTTAATTGAGAGAAAATCTGTGTTTATTCAGTTATTTGCTTCAATGAGTATTACCATTTTTTTCGTTTGCGCTGTATTCTCATTTTGAGAGTGTGCGCAGTAAAACTGCCGCTCCTGTTAATACCAGACGCAATATCCACAGTAGCTTAGTTGCTCATACGTACAGAGCTGCACATTTGGTCTCGGTCCAAATCCATAAAATCCTTCTCTTACGTCCCTTCCTCCTATCCGAAGGTTTTATGTTATCACCCAGGGTTCAATTACGTTCAACGGTTACGGCAAATGTTTGCCGGAGATCACAATGGCATTGCGAAAATCTTGACAGGATCGGGTTCGACAGCATCAATTCGAAAGTATCTGATGATGAACTGAGACGAGAAAAGGACTCTATTTTCTTTTATGATAATACCAGTTTATTAGCTTATACTGGAGAAAGTTTTGATGAAGTTTCTCAAACATCTCTCCATGAGATCTCTTGCAAACGCTCATCATCCCCAGAGAAGATATGCGCTATCCTATCGCAACCACTCGGTCTGCTGAAATGGTTGAATTTGCTCATGGTATACACACCGTAAAATCCAAGGATATCGTAATACAGTCTGGTGCGACCTAATAATACTTGACACGTTTCGCGAAATCGGGAATTATATATTGCTTGGACTGTGTCTGTAAACTGTGTGCATAGTTGGTAAATCTAATGTAAAGGGGATATAATGTTGTAAGATATTGAGGAGCGTAGATATAATCAACTATGCGTTATGAGTCTTAGCTTTCGTATTTAGGAGTAACATATGAGTTATAAGTAGGTTATTACGCATATGCGCTCTCTAATAACGTATGTAAATACGCAACGATGTATACACAGGCTGCTAACTAATCTACAGTAAATCGGAATGAGAGATTGATAGGACTTCTATATAAAATTCATGGGTTGTTTAATACATTGCCGCGTAGTAAAATAACTGTATATTACGGGTCTACGAGGTGGATTTTCGAACGTGATATTCAAAAAAAAAAAAAAAAAATTAAATAGAAATTGTAAGGAAGGGAATGGATCACTCTAAAGGTGTATACCGTATTTTATACAAGGATGACGTCATTCTCCGCTACCATACGAAGGTTTTTTAACAACATTGGCTTACGAAGGTATTTTAACAACATTGGCTTCGTATGGTAGCGGAGAGTGACGTCATCCTTGTATAAGTCGCCATCTGGTGGCAGCGTCAGCAGTTGTGAGCTTGGCCTGAGTCTGGTCCAGATGTCCATGTAAGGTCCATTTCAGTGTACACGAGCTCCAATTGAAGATTGAGAGATTCGGTTCCTTCTGTAGTCTAGTGCGTTCACCCGGAAAGTGAAAGGACGTGGGTTCGATTCCCCGCAGGGGCACAGTTGAATTTTCTCTCTTTCCAAAATATATCTTCGCAACAGCCAGTTGTTAAAAAACCTTCGTATACCTTATTTGTGGACGAACAATTTTCCCTTGGCGGCTGTATATCCTAGAAGCATCTATGCATCTATCCTCGGCTATGAAAGCTGTCTCAATTATTTTAAATTTGCATTTAGATTTTTTAAATAATTGACGTATTAATTTATTTAAGTATTTGCGATATGTAAGAGCGGGATGTGTGTTAAAGATTCACTGACTTTAACGTGTCATAACTCCGACAATGGTATAGACAGCGTGCAATTGGTGATTTGTATAATGGACAAGAGAGAGAAAGAAAGAGAGCGAGAGAACACACCGAAAAATTAAAATACAGAGATTTTAAAAAGTGCTTACTATCCGAATCAATAGTTGTCACCTGAGTCACTATGCGATGCCTGTGACTACTACTAAACCGTACATGCATCTCGTAAGCATTCATCTGTGGAATTTCGAATGAATTGGAGCATGCCTGAAGGTATAGGTGTGGCTCCTTACATATTTATATTATCAGAGTCATACGTATTTCGTGTTCTAGTGGCGCTGCTGTTTGTCTTCATATTTTAAAATTAAAATGACAGATACCTGTTGTGTTGATGATTTGACAAATGCTCAAATAATAGACCGATTCGCATTCGTGTCTCGAAGGTGAACACAACAGGAAACCAACTTCAACCGTTCCGCCAACGGGGTCCGATTCTGTATCCTCGCGTGGCGGTCCAGCACGATGTTCACACAATCTCAGGGCAGCTTTTTGAAAGGACTCTCTAATATGACTATTAAACTACGAAACAGTGAAAGATAGAAGGATGGTGTAAGATGATGTAAGTGGTATGTATAAGGGAATGTCGAAAAATTAAAATACAGAGATATCTAGAAGAAATAGTCACAATCTCGGTCAATAGATGACATTCAAATTCCCATGCGATGTCTCTAATATAATGATGAAATTTTCTTTCGTAATCATGAGTAAAATCACAACCAAGCCAAAAAAAGGCAAGTTTGTGAACTGTGATATGATAAGAATTGTTGTTCCAGTGCTTGGAAATTCTTACTGCATCCTACAAATAGCATCGTTCAGCTACTGCAGCTCTATCTATTGCCTGGAGCTGCAGCAAAGGGGGAACTTGATACATAGTGAGTCACAGTATGCTCTAATGGAAATATCATTAAAAATAGTATTTATCCATTGATTAATTTCAAATTTTTTACACATGTTCTTGGTTGTATGTGTTATCGTAAGTTTTGCATATTCTGAATACTAAATATATATATTTAGTTGATTTTCGAAAATGATAAAATGCCATGACATCGATGTAATTGAATAAAAATTGATTCAAAATGAAGAAACTGTTCAGTTCATGAAATGAAGCATAAGTTCGAAATTTCATGGACTCAATCTTATTTAGAAAATTTAATTTTAAAATTTTTGAAATTTCAATTAGATTGAGTCTATGAAATTTCAAACGTTTGCTTCATTTCACGAACTGAACAGTTTCTTTATTTTGAATCAATTTTTATTCAATTGCATTGATGTCATGGTACAAAACATTAAGTGTTCAAGGTATGCAGAACTTTTTACCAGCACGTCAAGAATATGTGTAAAAAAATTTTAAATTAATCAATCGATAGATATATATATGTAAATACTATTTTTAGTGATATTTCTATTATATCATAATGTTTCACCGTGTTAAAGTTGTTAAGTCTCCTTAATTTCTAGAGTGGTCAAATGAATTAGGCTTCCTGCGGTATTTCCCTACGAGTCGTGAATACGAACCGGTCTCCCATTTGGAAAAGTCTCTCTGCAGAGAGCAGGCAGACATATTTACAGAACATGAGAATTCAAGCATGTAACATCTCTACTTCAAAAATATAGAGTGAAAATGATAGCACCAGCAAGAACCCGAAACAAGCACTACACTCTGGCAACATAAATACGCTAGGGGGACCACGCTCAGAACACAAATCACGGGACGTACCAGTTAGAAATTCCTCAGAGGAATGAGTACAAAGTGCATGTACGGTTAAGTAGTAGTATTTAACATCAAGAATGTAATTTCAATTTTACTGCCTGCCCACTTTAATACATACTTGTTTCACCCTTCTGTCTATCATTGCATCGGACTTATGCCTCTCATTCAGAAGTCTTCCACGAAACTCCCTGTATGGCCAGTACTGTACACATAAATATGTTGTTGTTAACACATGACAAAGAAGAAAGAAAGAAAGAAGGTATTTTCATTTTAGACGCGAACAAACCGGAGCCTTGAAAGCAGATTTTCGGAATCGTTTTTATATGCAGTAAAGCTAGAGCTCCCTTGTTGTGGAAAAGATAATCCATGAGGTCGGCCATAAGTGCAGAAACCATTTCTTTCCTGTCTCTCCCGGAAAAGTCAGGGAAACTCGATCCCGTGAATGTCACTCCGGATGAAATAGATGTTTTAAAATAGAGACCAAAGAAGAAGTAAAAAAAAATGGAAAGCCATTTTGAGTGTCCACTTTCTTCGCGCAACCAATTTTTTTTCCCAGGCATTTCTTTTGCTATTCTTAACATACATATAAAACACTGTGCACATACTTCCCGACTCTATTTTTATCGGCGTTATCATCGCTGTTTCCCGGCGCCTCAAAAACTTTGTCATACAATTTTTCTTTTATTTTCGTATTTTTATTCCTCCGCATCCCGTCTCATGTATGACAATTTATTAGTTATTCAAAGCTAAAACTTATCTCTATGTTCCAGCATCATTTCTTAAGGCAACTGAGTACGTGCGGGGCCCTTCATTTTTCCAAAACACTGTGATTTTTACAAAACATGTGTGGTTTAATCATAATACTGCATAAAACAAGAAAATCCACCGAGATATCTAAAATATCTCTATAACATTTACTACTACTACTACTAAACCACACATGCGCCTTGTCCATATTCCTCTGCGGAACCTCTAACGAGTTGGTTCATTGGTTGGTATGTGCAGTGAAACCTGACGTGAAGTTGGTTTCTGTGTAATGCTTGTTATGTGTGGTGCGGCCATCTGCCACCAGTTTTTCTGACTATGAGTGAAGTGGAATGATTGAATTATTTGTCGTTGTAGGCCTGTTGCTATCTGTGGGGAGACTTTTTAATGGAGCGTTCGGCTCGCATTTGCGGCTCGAAGTTGGGGCTATGTGTACTGCTGCCGTCTGCTATAAATTTTTCCAACTATGAGTGAAGTGCAATGGTTGAATAAATGTACCGTTGTAGAGAGGCCTGTTGTTCTCTGTGGAGGGAGAGAGAGAGCATTTAACGGGGGAGATTATTGGCTAGCAATATATATTTATATCAACTACTACTACTTAGCCATATTTTGCAACTCCCCTGCGAGATTTTTAATAATTCGTAACATGTCAGAATGTATGCCCTAACATGTGCAGCCCCAACTTATTTATGCTGTCAAAGCTATGCTTCTTTCGTTCTCTCTGCCATCTGACGCCCATATTTTGAACTAAAAATTGATAAATTCTTGAATTTTCATGTCGTGTAACTATCATGATGAAAGTATAATTGTTCTCTTTGGAGAGCATGTTTCAAATGGGCTCGAAGTTGGAAAACAGCAAAAATATTGTATGAACTATTTTATCAGCTAATTAATAATAGGTAGGGATTATATGGTCGGCTTTTTCTTAGCGCAATTCATCAAGGAAATAGACATTTTCTGGAAATAGTGCCGAGGTTTAACTCATCATAATTAGAAACCAGTTAAAACCAGCTAAGTTCCCTTAGGAACCAGATAGTTTTCCTTTCCCTGTTCATCTTGGCGTAATATCCAGGAAATGTCTATTTTATTGATGTATTGGGCTGAGAAATGCCGTCTATCTCTCTATACCGTTCCACCCGGGAGTCATTTGTTGACGTTAAGAGAGGTAACAAATGCCTCTACTTCAGCGCCTCATGTCACAGTGCGTGAAATCGGGAAGGCAGGGTCGTGTCACCAGTAGTGTATACAGTAGCGTACTTGCCCGGTTTGCAAAAGAACTTGTATCGATTCCCGGTGAAGACCGGACGACTTTTCCTTCCGATTCCACTTCGGCATAATAACAATAATTAATTTTGATTATCACGGTAAATAATTCTTGAGAGAAATTTCCAGACCAAGTGAATACGGACAAGATCATCTACGTATTCAGATGAAAATCGAAAAAGTTAAAAGACAAAAATTATTTTCTAATAACGTATTTGCACTGGCGTCTCTGCAGGGATGAATTCAACGGGTTATTTCATTGCCTTACATTAAAATGTGCACATGTCTCTTCATGAGTCTGCGGACAACACAACAACGCCTATGTTGGTGCCTGAGATTGGGCACATACAGTAACTGAAGCGTCTTCATAAGAGATAGTGCATAGAGGGAAAACAAGGATAAAGAAATTGACATTCACACATACGCAGGAGAAAAAAGTGTCACGTACGGCTTGAAAACAGAACTGACGGGGAGATGAAATTTGATGACAACGAAAGAAAAGTTTCCTATAGAGTGATCAAACGGAAATTTGTGTGATGATATTAACACACGCAAAGACCGCATTCCCCACTTTTAAAATTTGAAGAGGGGAAAAAAATTAGAATAATTAGAGAAACTTAGAATAAATTAGATTAATTTATGGAAATATATGCTTTGCCAAAGCCCAAAGTTGGTCACTTCGTGAACTGTCTAGCCCAGTTGACCAAGCCAATGTCCGAAAATTGGGCTTTTTCCCGGTCCCTCTATATATCGATCCCTATAAATACTTTACCAACTCTGGTGATATCGCTATATTGCAATTTACTGCCTTCGTTAAGGAAAATATCTTATTTACATCCTCCCTTCGAACCCGGGACCGCAACAGCAACCTTCACGGTGGTAGACGGGCATCTTACCACCACGCCATTCAGACCGATCCCTTTGACTGCAGGTCATCGCAGCGTTGGCATATTTTTTTGTGATAATTATGGCGATTTAGAATTAGCCACAGCTAACCATAATCGTTATGGTTAGATATGGCAACCCTAACGGTCAAAGGAATCTGAATATCTATATCTTAGTGATAAATGTATAGGGATGCACAGGAATCGACATACAGGAGGCCGACCAAAGCTTGGCGAAAGCCAGAATTCCGGACATTGACCGGGTCAACTGGCCTGGCCACTTCGCGAAGTGGTCAACTTCGGGATTTGACAGTAACACACACACACACACACACACACATATATATCAGGAATGAGACAAATTCAGAATAAATGGTGGGAATATAGAAGGAATGATACGAATTTAGAAGGAATGAGATGAATTAAAAAGAATTAAAAAAAGTCCCATCAGAGAAGATAGAGTTAGAGAAAAAATAAAACTGGCTCTATCGCTATCTGTGCCTTCTATACTCCTACCTCGATTGACATCGGTGTACGATGCGCAGAAGACCATATGTTTATGGTACGTTTGAATTCAGCTCTATAAGATTACAACTAATTTGATCTAGATCACCTCATCGGTATGTGGTGTGTAGCCTAATACACTAATCGTGTTTCTGACCTAGTACTTATCAATTATTCAAAGCACCAACTATTTGTACCAAATTTTATACACGTAAATCGTGCATGAACACTCTGCTGAATGAGGGATGCTATTACGCGAGCATCGTTTGAAATTGAGCTCTTCTTTCGTACAAGTGTCGTGAAGAAACGAAACATTAGCCGAGCCAGCGCCAGCTCAGGTTTAATTTTAACCTTGATCAAGACCAAAATCTTGGTATAAATTGAAGAGGCTTGATATAAGTCGTATGTTAACGACCAGACGTTGCTTTACGGGAAATTCAGTGATAACAATTCGCCTGCCATGCAATTCACCGCTAAGAAACTTCAACAACTGAAAATTCACCGACAACAATCCGATACGAGTCAGTGAGTCAGTAAATGATGCAGCAGTTGGTGAGTGAGGGACAGAGTGGTTTGTGTTGGTAAATGAGTTGGTTTGGACTTGGTTAGTGTTGGTAAGTGAGCAAACTGACGAATGAGCGAATGAATGAGTGACCTAGTGAGTGAGTGTCATAGTGAGCGACCCAGTGGTAGACTGAGTGATCTAGTGAGTGAACGAGTAACAGTAGAATGAGAGTGAGTGACAGAGTATGCGACCTGATGAGTTATTAATAGAATGAGCGACATAGCCAGGGAGTAACAGAGTGAGCGATCTAGTTACTGGGTTAGCGAGTGGGAGTGAACGACCAAGTTAGTGACCGAATGCGTGACAGAGGGAGCTAGCAAGTGATTGAGTGTGTAAAAGAGTGAGAAACCTAGCTAGTTGCTCATTCACAGACTCGTTTGCTCACTCATTTTTTCATTTGCTTACTTGCTGGCCCAATAGCTCACTCGCTGACTCATTTTTGCACTCAGTGACTCATTTTATCACTAGATCATTCATTCACTCATGACAAACTATTCTCGGCGAATTTTCCATTCGGTAATTTTTCCAGACACACCAGAAACATTGAGGTACTAGACCTTTGTTCATCCCACACGTGAATTTAATGTTTTGACTCGACTGTGTGTGTATCACAAAGTATCACACAAGAGTATTTCAAAAGTAAATATTATAAAATCCTATTCCTTCACAAGCTACAACCCTCGAATAACTCCTAAAAATTGCCATAAACACTGACTTTTAAAATGGGAAAAGCTTGTTCGAATCAAAAATGAAATAATACCATGAGATTATAAATCCGAAATCCTCAAGTTTTACGATTCATAAGGACTAAGTAGGATATAATTTATAGTCTTAATACGGCCATATCTCCAGTGTTGACACAACATTAAGTTTGTTTACCTTATCAAACATCTTACGTGTGTGGGTGTGTTAAAAACCCCCAGTAAAAATATTATTCCTATCCATTAAAGATACATTTGCAGTTACACACCGATGAAAATACTTCGGAATAACGGATTTGAGGAAAAATGAACCATGAAATGGCGAAACTGGAATTATACCGAAATCTTTATTTATGATTCGCGTGTATACATAAATGAAAATATATCTTTATCGAAGCCAAAATATGGAATAGCTGTTGAAAATTGGAGATTTTCTTCGCATATATCTAAGGAAAATTACTTCGCCTCTTTCTTATTTTTGATGTATTCTGAAATTTTCTTATGTGTGTTCACTGAGAAAATCCTTCACTTCCGCTTCATTTTCTTGTTTAATAATCTCCGTTGAAATGCATTTTTTTTTTTTAGAATATTCTGAAATATATTTTCTTTTATATTATGCTTTTGTATATGTACTTTAGATGCAAATTAGTTCTTCTTTTTTTTTTTTTTGTCATCGACTAGGTTTACATATGAATTCTTCGAAATCTTCCTCATCATTGGCTTCTATTTTAGTTTTCCTTTCTCCCGAATAAAAGCTTATCGGTCCACCGAACATTTTTCTTTCAATAAAGTTATAAAATTTGTTTCTTATATACGAAAGTTAATTTAGAAAATTCGCTCTTGATAATCCATGGAAATAACGTCGTTTCGATGATCACATTCCTCCATTTCCTTCTGTCATATTTCTATTTAACTTTGTTTTAGCGGCGTTTAAACGACTCATCCTACATATCCACCCACATTTCTTTATAAATGTTACAGCAAATACTTTTTCCGCACACTCTCCCGTGCCTGTTTATTTTTGTGCTAAATATTGCTACATATTTTATCGCAGAAAATATTATTATATTAATTCTAATACGTGTTTAAATTACGCTATAGATCAGTGTGTGTGGCTCCCAACCTTTTTTCTTTCCCGCACCCCCTTGGATAATATATCTTTCATCTGTTAGAAAATTCAGGTTTTTTCCTTGTAATTGATTATATTAATGAGTTTTCATGAATTCCTTTACTTATTGTTTAATTCTTTTCCGCAGCGGCTAATACTTAATTTTGGAAATTAAGTTTTTTCTCTTGGAAATTAATTGAAATACGATACAAAAAACAAAGAACTTGCTATTTTTTGACATTTTTTGAGATTTGGAAAAAAAACATTGGTCATGTAGTTGATTTATAGATTCTAGCCACAACAACTATGAATTATTGTTTCTTTGACACTTGACTGCATTTTTTGACATTTTTCCTGAGAGACGTATGTTCACGACAGTATCAAATCTAAGGCAACAAAAATCTATCAATGCAAACAAACCACGGAATATTGTGCATCCCCGCTCAGTTGGCGTCTGGCTACGTCATGAAACGCCACGATGGGTGATTCCATTTATCTTCTTCCGGTGAAAAGGTCTAAAAACCACTCAAGTGACCTGTGACACAGTTCCAGATCACTCAAGTGGCCTTCGGCACATTTACAGAGCAGTTACGTGACTCACGGCACAGTTCCTCATCACCGTAGCGACCAATGCCACGTATCCAAATCACTTAAGAGACCAGCGGCACTGTTCCAGACCACTCAAGCGGCCCGTGTGTGGCACATTTTCAGATCACTTAAGTGACAGGCGCCGTTGTCCAACATCACTTAATTAAGTGGCCCGTGACCCGTTTCAAACCAATGAAGTGACCGTGACTCATTCCAAACCAATGAAGTGTCCCCGCACTCTCATAGAGGTTGGGCACCTTTGGCTTAAACCAGAATAAGACAACCATAATCGTGTATAATTTATGGGCATTGTATAATATTTTATCATGTACATATATTGTTTCTAGTTTTTGTAATTGCATTTTTAATTGTGTTGCTGCATTTTAGAAATATGTGGCATCCACATTTGTTATGGGCATCTCTTTCTCAGCCACCTCGTTAGACATTGGCTAAGGGTTCGGCGGGAGCTGAGAGGGGAATTGGGGTGCTCTCAAGAGAGGACACCCAAAGCCATTCTCTCCCTCTCGTGGGCGGGGCTCTAAGAGAGCCGAAGAGGGGGGCTTTGGGTGCAGGTCGCCACTCACTCCATCCCGCTCGATGCGCCAGGGCTGGCCCCTGTCGCCAACGACGAACTATACAGCGGCCTACTGAGGGCCCCTGTCGCCAGAAGCGAAAGAGGCCGTACAGTCGCTTTGTCGCCGAATGGCGAACTATAAAGAAGGCTATAGATTTTTTTTTTGCCTGTTGTGGCCTTGTATGTGTATTTGACCAACGTGATAATCGATGACGTGTGTTCACACACAGTTGAATGAGTCCCAATAAAAATAAATAAGTTTTCGAAGAATAAGCACTTTATCAAGTTGTTGTTTTGATTGTCGAGTGCCACGTGCTGGGAATAAAAACGACTGGAAGAAAAAAATAGAGAGATCCTTTTTCCACCTATCGCCATTGCGGATTGTCAAGAAACGATCATCACAATGGAGAGACACCAACCAACACGCAACACACACACACAAAACAAATGGAAGGGTCTAGAATCACTTCTTGGCAAAAGGGAATGTACAGAGACGCCATTTTTAATTTTTTTGGCTGACTTATTGTAGAGGTTACAACGATTGCCTAGGAATTAGCGGCTCTAGTTGCCAGTTTAGTAATGGCTAATGGCAGCTCAAGCCACCAATCTTTTATGTTCTCATGCGCCTTTTATATATCTTACGTTTTTGGTTTTTTTTTTGTCCCTCTACCTATATCGTTATTCCGGCTTTAAACTATGCCTAATTAACTTTCTGAGTTGGAAGATTACCAAGAAGACATATTGTTCTGTGACTTTCATTACTGTTTCTTCTTTGTGTGTGTTGAGTTAGTTCACTCTATGACTTTGGAACCTGAAGGGAGAAAGGAAACCCCTATTTGTACGATTTGTGATGGAAGAAGAAAAGTTACGTGTGCGATTAGTAATAGTTAGACACCCTTTTCTGTCTCACGAAAAACATTTCCGACGAAATAAGTTGGCAATTGGTTCTAATTTATTACAGTGTAGTCTTTCCACAGTTGTGTCTTCTCTTAATGATAGCTCTAATACTATGAATAGCATGTTATAATGATGCGCGGGTAGAAGAAAATGTGTCTCTTTTGTCGAATTTATATTCTCATTCCTTTATTCTATTTTAATTGATGGTTATTTGATTTCATTTTCTTTTTAATTCCACCCAGAATGTAGTCAGATTCGTGCAATTGACGGCAGGTTTTCAAAATAATAGGCTAATATCTTATTGATTTTCAGATTTTAGGTCACTTAGATCTAATATTTATCCTAAATCTAAGATATTATCTTGACTAAACGTACTAGTTTGAAAGGCTTGTACCGGATTGTCTTGGCCGATTTCTGAATTGTTCCAGAAGAATATAGTAATATTATGTAATTTAGTCGTACTTGTATGAGTTATATTCGGTGGAAAAATTCTGATGTCGCGGTTTCGTATGATTGAAATCTCGTTACGCGCAGTTAAATAAATTCGGAGACCGAAAATCTTTAAAACATTTTTGTCTAAGTTGTAATAATTTGTTTGTTTTAGCAAAGTTTGATCTTTACAAATCGCCATCTAGTAACTCCCAAGTACATGAATCTCTATGTAAGACTCTCCACAAAGATCAGGCAGACCTACAACACGATACTTGCACATACATGAAAATTCAAGCATTTACCATCTTTCCTTCCAAATATAGATGGCAGCACCAACAACAACAACATGGTAGAAGTGCAGTTACGACAACATAAATACGTCAGGGCCACACACACACACACACTCAGAACACGCATTCTTGCATGTACCGATTTGTTAGAAATTCCGTACTGGAATGTGTACGAGGTGCTTGTACGATTAAGTAGTAATAGTAATGCATGCGCGTATTGGAATTTTTTTTAGCCACCTCATTGGGAAAATTGGCGGTTGTGGTCTCTAAATTTGTATTTTGAAGCCTACACTGTATTCCCATTTATGTACATATGTGGGATGTCTACCTTCTTCTTATGAGACCAACAAGCATTTTCCGTATATAGGTAGAGTTATTTTTATCTTAAAGTAAAATCAAATATTGGGGATTAAATTTTTTTCGGAGGTTTTTAACAGATATATCTGGGAAAGAGAGAAAATTCAACTGCCCTTGCGGGGAATCGAACCCACGTCCTTCTACAGTGAACGCCCAGACTACTAGACTCAAAGGCAACGAATATCTCAATCTTTCCTTGGAGCTCGTGTGCACTGAACGGGACCGTACATGGACGGTCGGACCTAACTCAGGCCCGAGCTCACAATTGCTGACACTGCCGCCAGATGGCGAATTATCCGAGGGTAATGACACTCTCCGCTATCCATAATCTTAAGTCGCCATCTGGTGACAGTGTCAGCAATCGTGATGGTATGGTTTTCATAATTTTTCGTTTTTCACACTATAAATTTAATGTAGAGGAGGGGTCTGTGAAAAATCTAGCCAAGGCCTACGAAAAAACCCCATCCTCTAGGGAACCTGCTGCAAAATATAGGTGGTGAAGCCCGGGTGGGTCCATGCCCTAAGACGGCCCTGGTTTTGTTGGATTCTGTAATTGTATAGTCACAAATATAAAAGCTTTATTTCTTCACACCTTAATTTTTCTTCTAGGTTCTCTGCAGTCCTCCAAACCACCTACAATGGCCCCTTTCTAAATTTTCTTCCGTAGCCCCCTCGAAGTATCCAGTACCACTAGGGGGGCCATATGGTCCCCGGTTGAGAACCACTGGTCTAGTGCGTTCACCCGGAAAGTCAAAGGACGTAGGTGGGATTTTCCCAAGGGGAATTTGAATTTTCTCTTTCCTAAATATATCTTCGCATCAGCCAGCTGTTAAACACCTTCGTAAGGAGAGCCGAAATATGTGCGTTGCCCAAATGTATTTGCGTTAGCAGAGTTAGAATATTTTCGTGTACTAGTCGTGGTTTTTTTTCTTTTCATCAGTCCTACTTGTTTTCTAGTGACGTTGTAATTTTTGAACCATTTTGACCTCAGTAGACGTTGACTGTTGTTTTGCATTCGCGCAACACTTTGCTTAAAATTTGTTTTTTGAATTAATTTTTATTCAAATTTTTGTATGACTTACCAGGCACGTACAGTATATGTATGTATCATGCATGTTATACGTTCAGGAGACGCTGCTATATGTTTCCTAAATCTTAGTGTGAAACTTAACATTACATTACCGCAAACTAACTACGATCATATATCGCCATACGGAAATTTCCAACCAATGGATTTAGTTCAAATTTAGGATTTTTGAAAATTAAAAGCTCCACATCGAGTGTCATAGTGGTTTTTTTTTTTTAATTTCTTGCAAATAAATTTAAATTTTTATGGCGTTTCAAAATTGACAATTTTGGAAATTTTATCTTTATTTTTGATCTGGAATTTTTTTTTTTCCATGCCCATGAAGAGAGACAAACTTTTTAAAACTAGAAAAAAATATTTTTCGCTACACGTGATACATGAGATTATCCAATATCATAACCACTAATTATTTTAATTAAATTAAGTTAATTAATTAAATTAATTAATTAGTTTAACGTCTGTAAATTGTAAATTTCCATCAATTACAAAAAAAAACATGCTAAATTAACATTAAATTTTTTGCAATCTCTCAAACATGTTATCTAAGTAACCAGTTATCATATATAAAAAAATTGTGAAATTTGGTCTCGAATTTGAGAAGCGGTCAAATATTATTTAATTCAATGAATTCACCAAAGAGGTGGATTTTTCGAAATAAATTCATCGTTGTGAAACCTAACTGTGCATGTAATGTAGAGCTTCATGCATGTATCTTCAGTACAATCCGAATTTTAAGGTCTATCCGAGCATATTTTACTTGCGGTATTTGTATCCTTTCTCATCAATGTGAACAAAGTACAAATGAGGTGATGCGCACTATCTGAAATTTCAAACTTTCTGTCGATGTTTAAATATTTTTCGAAAACACATAACGGGCATTTTTATAAGCCAAACATGGCTAATTTGATAATTATATATTTGGAATATGCCATAGACTAATACACGTTCACGTAATACAAATCCCAATGCTTTCTAAAATATGAATTACTGTATTTATCGACATTTAGAAGAACAAATTTTAGAATAATTAAAAATAAAATGCGTATCGGTTTCAACAACTTTAATTAGCATGAAACATATTTTCTTCCAATACTTATCAAAACTTTATCATAGAGTTTTGAATTAGAATTTACCTAAAATTACTCCTCAAGTTTTATCATTATTTAAAAAACAAATGATAAAATATATTACACTCTATAATTTTCTATTTAAATCTCAAATATTGTAGCTTCGAAATAATTCCCCCCTTGATAACATACCACGACAAAATTCAAAGTGTTTGATGAATTACAGAGTAGCGGTTACGCGAATAATAATAATTATAACGATTCCTCTTTCACTCGCAAACAGCAAATTATTATCTGGGAAAACTTTTGCACAAAAGGAGAATTTGAATTATTTTTTTTTTTCTCCTTTTCGCATGTTTCTCCCACACACGAACCACCTCCAACATCGTTTATCCCTTTAAAAAAAAAAAAAAATCGTTTCCAAAACCACGGAAAAGGAAGCAACGAGACGAGAAAAGATTGTCGGATAAGGAGAGAGGATTTTTAGCGCCGGGGCCCCCTTTTACAACATTGAAAATTCACCTTCAACCTCTTCCACTTTTCTTACGCGCTCTCCCTTTTCTAATAAAGCATGCTAATATACCATCCGGCTTGGCGGTCGTCCAAGCAGCTACTATTACCTTTGTGGCGAAAATGTAACAGTTCCGGGTAGGCGAACACAAAATCGATTTGGAAACCGGGCCCCCCCCCCTTCCCGGTTTCATGTTTTCTCTGCCCATCTCTCTACTGACTTTATTTTTTGTTTTATTTTTTCAAGGTTTTCACCATCGGCCCCTTTGCCGTTCGAGAAACACCAGACCCTAGAAAAAGTGTTTTATTTTCCAGGCCTCGTCGAAGTCTATCAACTGATTTTGAATCCGTCCGTTGCGTTGAGGGATTGAAGCAAGGAGAAAATGGGGAAATTGGATGTATGTAATATTTTCCTAACTGGTGTTCCGTGGGACCCTGGAGTTTCTTGAGAGCTTTATTTTTGGGGGTTCCGTGAAAGCTGTTTTTTTTGGGGGGCGGGGAGGTTCCGTGAGATCAAACGTCACGAAATCCTTCGAAATCCCCGAAACCCGGAGAGTTTTTACTTTAAGAAAAAATCTTTCTTGTTACTGCTGCTCGTACAGTATAACTGATACTCTTTTATTTTGAATTTTGATGAAATAGAGTAGTTTAAATTAATTGAGATCTTTTTAGATGACTAAACCAGATATATATACCTCGTCCATATTCCTCTGCGGAACGAATTGGTACATGGTGGAATGTTTGTGTACATGTAGTGAACCTTCCATGAAGTTTATTTCTGTGTAATGTTTGTTATGTTTAGTGCTGCCATCTGCCATTCATTTTTCTAATTATGCATCAATTTTAACGATTGAATAATACCGTTATATAGAGGCCTTTCACTCTTTACGGCGAGTTTTTTTAACGGGGGAGACCGGTTTGCATTTGCGCCTCGAAGTTGAGGACCACAGAAAACAAATTTTAGCCGGAAACCACTGTGGCGACACGGTGGGGTTCGAGCCCGGGTCTGATGCGAGTCGGTCATTATGACCACGCGACCACCCCAGCGGCTAAGCCACTGAAGAACAACAATTCCAGTTGTTTTCACTACCGACATCGTCGGTCAGAGATTACGAACATTCAAACCATGAACATACAAGGTTCCCAATAAATTGCTAAATTGTTTGAAAAATTGAAGCAATTGACATATTTGAAGGCGATTTGTGAAAAAGTTATTTTCACGAAGGGAAATTATTTTTTGGTACAAAAAAAGGGAAAGCTAAATTTTTTGTAGATAAAAAGAGCGATGAAAACCAATCCGGCCGCAGTGATTGAACCTGAACCTTTCTTTAATCTCCTCTTTGTCCGAAACATTCGTTTACCTTTGAGCCGGTGATTCGTGGCTGAGGTAAAACAACAAAAACCTTCACCAGCAATGTTTCATCCACCAATTGCAACATCGTAATGAAACCTTATGTTGGTAGTAACATAGAAATGAGAGCTGTTAATCGTACACCCTGCATTTTATACGATTATGATTTTCATATTTCTAGTGATTTGCTTTCTTGCAGCTTCCTCTATCGACAAAAAGATGAACTTAATTTTTTTCTGTACGAAAAAAAAAAAAATTTCTCTAGCAAACCCCATAAAAATATGGAAATTCCTTCAATTTTTATGAATTTCTAAAATTTTCGAATTAATGGGACACCCTGTAATTCAACTCACCCTGCATTGTCAATTTTTCTCTTTTAAATAATCGTTTTGTTCAAAGTTAATATTTGTTGTATTCCTTCATGAATTTTTAAACGAGAAGCCCACTCCAACTCCACATGCGCGAGCGATAAGATACGATAAATATATCATTTTATCTGAATACTATTAAGACTATATGACCCGTATTTTGAAGGTCATTCCCGTGTAAGTCCTATTTGTTTTTTTTTTTTTTTTTTAAGTTGTCAGTTTCTAGAAATGAGGATTCGTGAACCACAGAACTTGCGTGAACTTTAACACGCACCCTGTGTACTAGAGAAATATTCACAATTTTTTGGGTTCCGTAAAGCAGCCTCAAAACCATAAAGCACATGTATGCTCAGTCCGTGGCCCTCGAAGTCATCCGATGTGACCCGGAACTTCTAACCTAATATTGTGATAATGAAGTATAAGCGACATATTTACGGATCGCATAAGTCACTCACACAATGGAGTTCCACGTTACTTCAGTGGCCCCGGCGGTGAATCTACGGATTTTTACCCGGATGCCCTTAGGGGCGGGATGGGGTTGCGCCAGAAGCATTACTTCAATGGCCCGTGACATATTCCCAGATCACGTAAGTCTCTCCTTGCAAATTTACAGTTGACTTAACTGACCCGTTGCACAGTTCCGAACACTTAAGTGGCTGGCAGCATCTTTTCAGATCATTTATGTTTCCCGTGGCACATTCCAGATCATTTATGTGGTCTCGGCACATTCCCAGATCCACAGCGCATTTACTAATTTCACCAGCGGCGCATTTTCACTTCAATTAAGTGACCCGCGGTACATTTACAGATCCCTCACTGACCTGGGTGCTCATCCACAGATCTTTTGTTTGGCCCACGGTGCCAAAGGATCGCAGAACATTCTCAGATCACTCAAGTAACCTGGAGAGCTGTTTCAGATCATTTGATTGGTTTTTGCGGCACATTTTCCATTTAAATTAAGTGATCTGCGGTACACATCAGCATATCTTAAGAGACCGCGGCACACATTTAGATCACTTAAATGGCCGAGACGGTACATTCCCACATCAATTACGTGGCCCGCGATACGTTTTCAAACCAACGAAGTGTGACTCGCGCTCTCCAAAAGGTTGAGCACCCTTGCCATAAAGAGTTGTGGGAGAGCTTTTGTGTTGGAAATCTTTGATACATTAGGAATCAAAGGAATCAATTCAACGCGTATGTATCCAAATTCAGCGCAACCTGGAACTATTTAGCCTACGCAGTTTCCCGGTTGGTAACTTAGAATTATCATTAACGGGTGACGACGACGTCGTTGCCGATGAAGAACGATTTATTTCTACATGGAGTGGGGGGGGGGGTGTGCTAAGGTTGAATTTACTACCGTAAACGGTGGCAAAACCATCGTTTTAGATTGAGGTGCTTCTAATGGAGGTTTTGTTATATTTGGACGTTCAGAGGGAGACCTCGAGTGTAAATTATGGGCGTCGTCGGCTGGAATCGCGCGTGCATGAGAGAGAGAGAGAGAGAGAGAGAGCGTGTGATAGTGAGAGACGGACTCTCGCTTTTGGGAAATTGCATGGAATACAAATCGTGTGATAATGTAAAGTGTCGATGTTCGATAATAAATGATACTTGTAGTACAACCATGCATTTTCCATACATTTGAAGCTCTGCCTAAACTGACAATACTCACATAATTTTCTCGGAATTCGGAGCGTGCATCGTAACGAAGTTCGAATGAGATTTGCTGCTGGGGGATAATTTGCCCACCATTACGCTCGACGAGTTTCTGAAGGAGGTGATGAAATTTTCGCGAATTTCAATTCTTTGGGCTTTTGAAATTTAGTTTAAATCGTATAAATTTATTATATTTCAGTATTTTACCATTTGTATGCCTTTTTTGTATATTTTATCATGTTATATATTGTACATATACGTTGCGGTAAATGTGATAAATCGGTTATATATATTATCCAGAACACATACCCGTGAACCACCCAGGCTCTATCGACATGTTTACCAACGATGCCACGCTTGGGTATTATGCATCATAAAAACTGATAATTTTTTTTGTAGGCTACTCATCAAATTTTCCAACGACGGCGACGCTTGGGTACTATGCATAATCACCGATAAAAGTGATAAATTTGGGAAAATATATCAAACTTAGCAACATGCGCTTGGTAAGTATGCATAATGATAAGTTATTATGTATAATAATCGAATTTATCGTAGTTACCGTAACATATATACTAAATTTCAATGAAATATGTCAGAGAGGTGCCGGTATAATTACTCTTACACTACTCAGCTCAATTATACAGACACTACTCCGACCTATGTAGTGCCCGTTGTGGTGTACGTATTTCATTGAAACTTGGTATATACTTTATTTGGACTACGGAAAAAATATACTGTAATAATAAAGTGCCAATTTTTCACCTAGTAGTCAAAAATTGCACTAATGTTTTTATCGAATCTTTCTTTCCCCCCCCCCCATAGTCCATGTATCCTATATACCAAGTTTCATCAAAATACCTCTATCAGAATGGGCGTTACATATGTCTGCGTCGTATCTGTTTATTCATGACCACACTATACTAGTAGAGAATATACAGCTTTCACTTCAAGAGAAAATCGATAAAAAAAAAGACATTTATGTGATAATTGAACTCAGTAACCCTTCTTCACCCTTGGCTGGATTGGTTTATCACTGTCATCGCATCCTGTATATATACTCAAAACTCATTCAAGAAAAAGGCATCTCTCAAATACGATTCGCAACGCCTAATCGTATAGTTATCTGTCGTCATAACCAGAACCGAAACGCTGGACTTTCTCACTCGATAGCAAATATGTTTGCATCGGATTTTGACAGCATCGTGCCACTCGAATCACTGATAACTGGCAGCTTATTGTTCATTAGTGAAAGAGCTTCACGGAAGCGTGAAAGCTGTGAAAGCCATTACAGAAATTGGAGTTGACTACTTCCACTCGGTCTGTGGATATATATTCATGTTTTAATTACTACTCGTTTTCAATGAGTTTCATCTCCAACGAACGATTACAGATCTTAAATTATTCATACTATCAATGAATTCGGAAGTTTTCAGTTTTTGTATTTCGGTTGAAAAGATCGTGTCAGAATAAAATATAGTATAAATTCGGGTATATCAAGTGAAAATGCGGTGATAATTAAGGTGACCATACGTCACGTATTTCGTAGAACTAATTTTAATTCACTGCAATTTGCAATAGTGCTCCATTTCTCACCATTGGTGATTTTTCTAGTGACTTCAGCAATAGTTAGTAACTTTGCTTGCTTATGGAATCATTTTTTGCAATAATTGGCATGGCGATTTCCCATATTCTTCGTATTCAAAATCTCGATATCCGGTATTTTTCTACAGGAAATATGGTCAGCCCATGTGATGATCCATTACGCCAAAATATGTATTGAGTTAGAAGTGGGGTGTTCAACCTTTGGATGAGCAAAGGACACTGAATGGCTGTGTAACCGATCGCTGTCACTTACGTGATTTTTGTTTACTATTCGCAGGCCATAATGAAATTAATTTAAGATCATAATCAATTAAAAATTATTGATTTTTAAGACTGATCTTATCAAGAGAAGCACCATTTTCTAATGGAATTATATTATTGTTCACCATCCCATATTAGATTATGACTGCCAAGGAATACAGAATTGTCAGTTGGAATGTCATATTTTTCTCCAGCTAGTTCTCATTTAGATCTGATATTATCAGAATGAGAAATATCCTACCACTTTACCTTATAAGCACCTTGTACATATTCCTCTGCGTAATTTCTGACGAACTGATACATTCCACAATATGTTTTTCCCGAGTATGTGTGTGCCCTTCAACGTATATATGCTGTCAGCTATATGCTCACAGCCAAAACATTGTCAAGGGCAAGTAAAATTACCAATTATACCCAAAAGTTGTCAAAAGCAAGTGAAGTTGCCACTAACAGCAAAAAAAATTTACGAAGGCAAATAAAACAGGCAATTATTGCTAAAATCGCTGAAAAATCGTCAATAGCGGAAAATAGAGAACAATGTGAAATAAATATATTTATGTAACTATAATTCAATTATGATAGAAGCATAATTATCCAACAAAATATAATTTATCAGTCATGAAAATAATATTAATTCTTGACTTCAGCAAAGAATAAAAATTCAAGCAGGGCTCGTTGAAAATTCATTCAAAAGATGGGAAAGAAAATCAAAGATTTGACTGAAAAACAGAAGACAGCATTAAAATTCAAAGTTAGAGTATAGCACCTAAGGCAGCAGTTATATACTTAACTAGAAATTATACAAGTGAACAAAAAAATTGGAACAAAGACAAAAAAAAGAGACGGATAAAGAAAGTGTTAGTGGAACAATGAAGAGATCTTTCTCAAAGGGGGGAACCCCTCAACATTGTCCCTGTGGGAAAGTTTCTGTCCCGCGGACTGAAATGGTTGTGCAACCCTGCTGTAATGTTTTGGATTTCCTCAGCAGCCCTCGTTAACTTTTTATTTGATCACACGAAATACGTACAGACATTAAAAATCATTCTTTACGCTATACTAAATCATCATAGAAAAAATAATTCAGAAAATCCAAAATAAAAAAATGAATATTTTTTAAAGCTAGAACTATTCGGAAAAGCTTACGTTTTGCTTCAAGAACTGGAAACTGATTCCATATATACGTATGTATTCCCATTTACACATTCAACTGAGAAAAAAAAACAAACTCCCTCGGTTCTATAAAGTAATATATATTCATGCATGCATGTATCGCATACATTTTAGTACCGTACATTTTGAACCAGGGGGAAAAAATTCGCTTGGACAAAGTAAAAGTGCAAAAACAGAAAAAAGATTATGCAAAGAAACACATTCTTTTTGAAAAGAAGGGAAAAAGTACTTTGCGATTTATTTAGTAAAAGAACTTGTATTTACTTGTTCTTTGCTTTCACCGCCCCTTGTTAGATTAAACAGACTAAATAAATAAAGTAAAAAGCAGAAGAAGGAAAAATAAAAAAAATACAAGGAACGGGAATACAACTTTAGCGATGGTGAAAGTCATTTTTCACTTTCGAGTAGACACCGGCCTTAAATCAAGAAAACTACAACGAAAACTCCTCAAAAAAACTTCTTCCGGGACACAAGAAAAAACAAGAAAGTACACTAAGAAAAAAGGAAAAAAATACATATATCCCTTTTTATTCGTGGGAAGAGAAAGTAGATGAATATCGTCTAAGAAATGTTTAAAAGAAATTAATGACATGGTCTTTTATTTTTATGGCGTTTTAATTAAAATTTCTGTCATTGAATGTAATTCTATTTTCATTCTAATATAAAACGTTTACACTTAGGAGTGTTTCAAAAACATTCACCCAATTTGAAATGCGTATATTAAGAAACATATTTAACACATAGACACTCAAGTTTAATTTTATATTACATGGTTAATCAAATTTTTTTCGCAAACCAAATTAAAGGAGTGTTCAATATGTCCACCTTGGGATGCACAGCTTATGTCTATATACGGTAGTTAAATTCATACGAAGGTTTTAACAACTGGCTGTTACGAAGATATATTTCGGAAAGAGAGGAAATTCAACTGCCCCTGCGGGGAATCGAACCCACGTCCTTTCACTTTTCGGGTGAACGCCCTTTCAGTGAACACGAGCTCAAAGGAAAGATTGAGAGATTCTGGGCCTCTGTAGTCTAGTGGTCTAGGGCGTTCACCCGGAAAGTGAAAGGACGTGGGTTCGATTCCCCGCAGGGGGCAGTTGAATTTTCTCTCTTTCCGAAATATATCTTCGCAACAGCCAGTTGTTAAAACCTTCGTATGGTAGCGGAGAGTGACGTCATCCCAAACTTTTGCGAGCATGATTGCATCCACTGCTGCTGTTATACAAATACAAATATGCGTATCTTCAGTTCAGCTAATGTAGCTGATAGGGAAGGCACATAAACGTAGTCTTTTATAAATCCCCACAAGAAGAAAAGGCACAATGTGAGGTCCGGCGATCTTTGAGGCCAGTGATGAAGGTCCCGTACGGTCGATCCATCGTTTAGGAATGCGATCGTTCAAAAATTCTCGAAATTTCAAGCTCCAGTGTGGTGGTGCAGCAGGGTGGTGCCCGTCCTGCTGAAAAATGAAGTCATCCGAATCGGTTTCTAACTGTGGAAAAAGCCAATCTTGACACACACTGAAGTGGCTTTGCGAAGGAAGAGCGTAAGCGCTACCTGTTGGCAACTGCGTGAAACTCGAAATTTCCGTCTTTCTACCTATACACTATTCCATCAAAACGAATTAAAAGCTGAATAGTTATGATTTTTTTTTTAATCGAATGATTATTTTGTGAAACACCCTGTATTTGGTAGATTTATTGAAATATAACACAGTTTTATATGAATACAGAATCAGCTCATTGAGAGATGGCGCTAAAGTAACTTTGAATAGCTAACAGAAAAATCTACCAGATAATGAAAAAAACTGGAAAAAAAGCATCATTTGAAATTAAATGGATCCGTTAAAATTGTCCTCAAGTGCAAAAAATCATGACCGTGAAGCTATCAAAAATTATCAAATTACTATAAACTGCGAATAGAAAAATTGTCTATGATTAAGAATTGGTCATTTTATTTAACCATTTTTTAAAACTAATCATGCATTCTGTCATTTTTTTGTCAGTTTTAAGGTTCTTTCATGTCTATGCGGAACGGATAGATGGGAGAGCAATCCATGTACGTACTGGAAGACGATAATTTACGACACACCCCACCATATTTTCACATAATTTAATTATCATTTTTAGTTTGGTTTAATTTATTGCGTTACTCGTAAATAAATTTATATTTTTAATGACACATCTTTAATCCAAAAAATATTTCAAATTACAAATTATTATCAGAAGCATATTGAGTGGATATGAAAAGCTCACTATTCAAAATACACATGTAACTGCCAAAGCCAGAAATGCGTCCAATTCGCGAATTGATCGAGAGTTTTCACCAAAGTCCGATTTGTAGAAATAATGCGGACATTGTCCGGCCAGTTCAAAATTCGCGAATTGCATGGACATCCTAGGCCAATGTCCCATTTAAGATGGTCCTGTAGGTGCCAAATCAATTTTTTACATCGCCAACGTATGATACATGGTTGGATACAATAACTGCATTTGATCAGCTTCATGCGACGAGAGAGAGAAAAAAGAAATGTGAGAGAAAAATTATTTTCGTAATAATATAAACACGTGTAGGTTTTTTCGTCAAATTCTGAAGGAAAAAAAAATATAACCGCATCGTGACTACTACTACTACTACTGAACCATACATGCACCTCGTTCATATTCCTTCGCGGGACTTCTAACGAATTGGTACATGTTGGAATGCGCGTGTTCGTGCTGTGAGCTTAGCTTGAAGTTTGTCTCTGCGTAATGCTTGTGTGCAGTACTGCCATCTGCCATCATTTTTTATAACTATGAGTGAAGTGCAATGATTGGATAATTGTACCATTGTAGTCCTGTTGCTCTCAGTGGCGGGACTTTTCTTTCCAACGGGGAGATCGGCTCGCATCTGCACCTCGAAGTTGGGAACCACAGAAACCCAACTTCAGTCGAGCACCATTATAGAGACGGTGGAGTTCGACCTCGCGAGACAAGTCCGTCACTATGGCCAATCGGCCTCGACCAGCACAGCGGCTATCTCATCGTGACTGCGATATGATGGGTTGCCACAGCTAACATGGACATTATTATCACGAAAAAATGTCAAATAGCGATTTCCCAGAAGCATGGCTTTTCTGTTCGTACTTAAGCCAGGGATTTTTCAGCCACTTCATGAACTGGTTATTCAAAGATTGAAATTCAGACATTCATGGTGTCAATTTACAACGAAATTGGCCAATTCACGAACTGACAGATTTCGAACATTGGCAGTAACACATATTATAAAGCACAAAACCTATCTCTGGGAAAATACTTTTCTTTTGTTTTTGAAGATTACGCAAATATTGCTTACCAAGAAATAATTACGCGGTTTAAAAAAAAATAAATCACGAATCAATTCTAATTTATAAATAAATCTTTCCCCCTGCACTTGATGTCTCTCCTTCAGTATTCTCACTTACGTTGCATGTTGCATATTATCAATGCAAAACAGTATAACTTGTGCCACGGTAGTTAGAAAAAATACTGCGAATAATTTCCCTGTATACGAAAAAAGCTATTTTTTGTGTTAATTAATACCTGAATGGACAAGGTGGGGTGAAAGTCCATGGCTCATTTAAAAAGTTTATATTAAATGAATACATAACTATAAGAGTGTGGTATGAAGTAAAACTCTTGTGGTCTCAATAATCATGTTGTATTAAACAATAGATACGAATTGGTTCAAAAATTGTTCGAAATGATGAGGCTTCATTATACGCGTGAAACGACGGTCATGAAAGTAAGACGCAAACAGTTATAGTATACTACTCAGTACCAGAAATAACGAATAACTAAACAGTATCATTAACAGATTTCAATGTATGAACCCTTTGTAGCTCGAGCCACGTCTAAGTAGCATTTATATCAGTCCATGTAGGATTAAGTAGCAGTAGTCCATGCATTTGCTAACATGGATTACGGTGGAGTTCCGATTACTCGCATCATTAGAATCTTCAGTTGTTCAATGCCACACCGATAAATGCAGCAAATCGCAATCGATACGTGAAAAATTAAAGAAAATTTTTAATTTCTTATATGAAGATGGGCCCACCCGGGCACCTCAGAAAAATGAGAAGTAGTTGAATTTTTTGAAAATTAGCCAGGTAGGGTCTCAGAAAAATCACTTGGCCCGGGGGCCCATGATGCTCTTAATATGGCCCTGCAGTGGATGCGACATTGACTTTCAGCCGCCCCTGTATATTGTTCGTTTCTATAATCCCTTGATTAAGTAGCAGAAAAAAGTTTCGCAAAACTACATGATGGAGCTAATAGGTGAAAACCATTGAAAAAAAATTTCACAATTGTATTGCAACATGTGCATTACGTACTAAATAAAAAAAGTTCCAAAAAATCAATGTATTGTACTGAATTTTCGAACATTGAACCAACCAGTACTTGTACCATCAATCCAAAGAAGATAGAGGAAAAAAAGCAGCAATTTGCTAATGCTTTCGTTTTATTTCGAAAGAACATTGTTTAATTTACCACAATGTTGTTTTCTTAAATGATCAAGATACGTTGCCGATAACCGATGAGTTCTCGAAGTAGCAGCAAATCCCGTAATGAATCCCTTCGATAAGAATTTAAGCCACGGAAAATGGGCGAAAATTAATCTTTTTCGTCAGAAACACGACCTAATCATCTAATCCGCAAACGAACTTTTCTTTTATTTCCAGAAACAACGGGGAATGGGTTTCATTGCTTAGAAAATGTGGAGTTGCTCTTAGAGGAAATTAGAAACTTACATTTCCACTGATTGCAAACTTGTCGTTACTTTTGGCTTCTTCTCATAGCAATTCCAAGAAATCTCCAAACAGAAATTGTAGGTTCGTAAATGAAACAAATTCCAACCGAGATAATAATAGCACAATTAAATTCTTAATAGTAGATTTTTCCCAAAATATAATTCAAATTAAATATAACCTTTGAATTCAAAGTTTCGATCACAAATTGCAGCAAAAAAAATTATATGTATAATTGGGAGTTTAAAACACCAACGATTAAAGATGTACAAAATCTCTCATTATAAATACTACATTTGTTTGACTCGCATATATTTGTATTAACCCCTACGGTTCACTACCCCTAAAAACAATGAAATTCTTCTTTTCGGCTAATACGAATGTAAAGAGCCGTGTTGGCCAGCTCACATTTAGTTGAAACACAGCAATTTGATTAATTAAAATGGATATTTTAATCAGTTAAATCAACAATTAAGCGTAAAATATAGTTTTACTGTTTTCCAGAAACAGATAAAATCTTCTTCAGCAAAGTTGAATAGTTTTTCCGAGGACGATGCCACTCTCCGCTGTCCATACGAAGGTATTTAATAGCTGGATGATGAGAAGATATATATAGGAAGGAGAGAAAAAAGTTCAACAGAGCCTTTTTGCGGGAATCGAACCTACTTCCTCTCACTTTCGGAGTGATCGCTCTAGACTACAAAGGCAACGAATATCTCAATCTTTCCTTGAAGCTCGTGTGCACTGAACTGGACCGTACATGGACGGTCGGACCTAACTCAGGTCAAAGCTCTCAGATTTCCCGCAAAGGCAGTTGAATTTTCTCTCTGGCCTAAATATATCTTCTCATCAGCCAGCTGTTAAATACCTTCGTATGTGAATAGTTTTTACCTTGAACTGTTTTTCCTAATTCCCTGAATTTGGTGTGGTTTTACAAATCTCTGAAAACGTACAATTTTTCACCAGTTCTCAAAAAAAAAAAAAGACACCGACAAGGAAGCAATTACTTTAGATTAAAAAAATCACTGTACACTTAAATAGACGTATTTTGTTTTAGTGCAACTGCGTTTAGGCAACCTATTCAAAAATTGTTATTTACCAACTTAAATATTTTTATCTAACCTATGCATTAAATACAAGGCGATAGCTCATTAACAATATTAATTTAAATACAGGGTGGGCAAAAAGTCCGTAGAAACTTTAAAAATGAATAAAAACCGGAAAAATAACCGAAATAAAACACAGTTTGCAGAGTAGCATCGCTAGGTCACGGGAATTTTTTTGACAGGAAAAATAACTCTAAATCGCCGATAGGTAGCGCTGGTACGAGCGACTTCGGTGGAAATATGCAAATGAGACGGTTATAAGAACTTGCGCTACTAATCCACAACAGCAACATCAACGGCACAATTCACCGTTGACAACCGTGTGTCTTAACTGAAAGATTCGATCCGCCGAGAGTTTTCATTTATACATCCGGACCTGCTGGATTTGTGACTCACCTGCAATGTGTTATACATTGTGGTGTATAACACATAAAACTCCGCAAACCATTTTTATTTGTTATTTTTCTGGGTTTTATGAATTTTTAAAGTTTTTATGGACATTTTGCCCACTTTGTGCAAAAAAAAGTATATAAATAATATTTTTATTTATATTTAGTGTATGTCGGGAATCAGTACTATAGAGTAATGTTTCGAAGAGGAATACATGGCTGATCTGTGTGCATTTCTCGGACCGTATGTTTTTTTTGTGTGTCTATTAACTTACAAGCACTTCAAATCGACAATTTAAAACTCGCACAAACTTGTCTATAACCCCCTTCACAGCGAGCAAAGTCGACGAGAAAAATTTAATTCTGTCTGTACGAAATGTTCGCCCTTTGCAATCCGTCTCATGACGTTGGACTGAATTTTTGTTTACACGAACAGATACTGTGTGATTTACACATACATGTACAAACTTGTGTTCCTTCACAACGCGCCAGAGAGGTTTTTTATTAATACAAGATATACGGAAGACTGGATGTTGTGAAGATATTTATTATTTGAGATGTTAATTTTTTTAAGGAAGGAAAAAAAAAAGTTTTTTATTAGTCGTCAGAGTTCAGTCTTGCAGTTCTCATTGGGCTGGTAAAGGATGAAATAACGTCTCTTCTGTTATTTGCAGTCCCTGTATGAAGATGACTAAACGTGAGCTGGGGAAGTCACCGTTATATTTTTGTGTTGCCTTATCGGCATCTGGCTGGAGCAGCTGCATGTAATGCGCAATCTGTTTGAACAATATTTGAATATTTAAATTTTCTCTCTCTATGTATTAAATTAGTGTTGTCACTAATATATGTGTGCTACCTCGTTATCGTATCATATGATGTATTTCATTGTATTGAGCCATGTTGAAACAATCAAAATTGAATTAAATATAGACGTATTTTGTACAGAACTGACACAAAAAATCGTATTTTACACACCGAAAATAAATTTTTATCAAGGGTTTTTCGATTAGGCATTCGAAATGTATATCCAAATATACTCCGGAGAGGATTATTTATTTATTAGGATTATTTATTGCACCGTATTGTTTATTTTGTTGGTCGGAAAATACTTTGAAAATTAAATTCTTCAACATCATTCTTGTAACCATGGTTTTCAGAAATCTAAAAAAAATTGTTAGAAATAATGTTGCAACACTGACGTAAATTCATAGCCTATTACTAAAGCTTCTCACAGGAACATAGGAAATTAATCTCGCTGCACCCGTCCCTGATTTCGAGGCATTTCTGGCCACAAACGCCAGAACAAACTGGTCAGAAATCATAACCCAAATACTACATTAATTTCGATAATTTTATCCCTAAAATATCTGTCGCATCCTGTGCGATCTAACGATACACTAGGACAGTGTACCTCAAGGTGTGCGTCGCGGCTCCTAGGGGTGTTGCCTACCTGTTGCAATGCGATGTCATTTTTTTTAGAGAGAATAGCCCACACATTGTAAACATTATATCGTGTGAATCTAAATTTTCCAAAAATCTACAATGTCCAACGACCTACACTTTCTCAGAACTTTCTATCTCAGATGTTTCGAATATACGATTTTTAAAACTTAAGAGACTGAACAAAATTCATAGTACTATATTCATGAGTATAATTTACTAAATACTTCGTATTTTGCAAAAGCTGTAGTGAAATATCCGGAATTGAAAAAACCAAATAATCTTATAAGAGCAAATTATTTGATTCTCATTTATTATTTTTCTATCGAGCTCAGGGGTCCAACGTATAACTTCTCGTGGAACCCTTGATGATAATGAGGCTGTTCCATGAAACTCCAACGAATTTTTTGATACTTACCCAAAATAAAATTATATCCCTAATGCCGTCGCAACAGCATCACGGCTCTAGGACAAAATGAAAGAGGGCTTAGGCACCACCTCTTAAATTGGATATTTATTGTCATATATCATAGTGCCAGATCTTACAGCGGAAGCCCCCATGCAAATGAGGTCCTCATGCCTCATGCCAGGGAGGAACTCATCTGTTCAGATGGACCTGCGTGACCCCGTAAAGTGCATGTAAATTCTAGAGCGTCTAGTTCCAAAATTCAATGTGAAAAATGTAATGTTACTGTTTCTAAGTTTTTTAGTTGTTCAAATGGTCTGATTTTTTTTTAACGGCACCATATCAATAAAATTCAAAATAAAGAGGAGCTTTGCTACTGTTATCAGTAGTGATAAATTTATCCTTCTTTTTTGAAAGATCTTTGGGTTCTGGGACTATTAAGGGTAACACGACGGTTGATCATGCGTAACCCTATAAATGCTGTCACGAAATCCCAATTGAAAACCCATGATAGCTCCTACGTGATTTAGTTATTTAGCTAAGGTACTTGACCCTTCAATGTTCTTTTTTCTTCCGAGCCGATATATAATTTATTTTCATAGTTAGTTAAACATTCATAAAAATCTATTCCGAATAGTATTACTTATGCAGGGCCTTATTGAACACGTGCAAAGCCTCAAAATTCGCATATAGAAAAATGTAATGAAGGAGCTTGGACGTTCACAAGTACGCATTATATAATTCATAACATAAACATGTATATTATTATTACCATTGTTTAGCAGCAATGAATATGAAATATAGTAGCCACCGCTTATAAAAATCAAATATGCAAAACAAAAGCCAAAAGCTGTTTTAACATAGGAAAGTCATCCGTTATAAGAATCAAATTTCCGCTTATAAGAAACAAAAAAAACCCATTTTTCTCATAACTGCCACCGTTGGTGGTACCATTGCAGTGGTGGGAACTTGTAGAATATTTTTTATTACCCAAAAGGTTATTTGGAGGACTACTTATTGTGTCACTTTTATCTTCGTAATAAAAAACCATCCCATATTATCGTTGCCCCTTCCCCCCCCCCCACACAAACAATAAGGATTACAGCTTTGTAGTAAAGTGAGCATCCTTTCATGAATGACAGAACTTATCCCCTATGGGTATAACATAGGATTATATGGTTTAACTTAAGATGGGGCGATGATTAAAAAACATTCTTAAGGAGGGGTCGATGCATGGCCTCCCACAAGGATGGGTCTGACAGGGCTCCAGCCAGCCCCGGGGATCGGAACAATTACTACCTTTTTTGTTTTCAATGCTGTAAATTCAATATAGAAGGGCACGTGGAAAGTCTGGTCTAGGGGCCCGGCTCAAGGATGTGGGGGGCCATGGGTCGATGAAACAAAAAAGTTTGGAAACCTCTAATCTACAATTTTGCGCTCGAACAATTGTCATAGTCCCATATACTGGAGCAGAGCTCCTAAGGGCTTGAATCTTTGTTGGGCAGACATTTCAAGGGCCCCGTCTGTAGTGAATTTATAGCGTGAAAAAATAAAAACAGATGAGAATCAACAAGGGTCCCAGGGCTACAGCCCTGTCAGCCCCACCCGTGCGCGTGTGCAGCCACGACAATAGTACAGTAGTAGTACAATTACTGTTTAACATTTTAGTCAGTCTACATTGACACTGTTATACTATAATAGATAATTAAAACTGATTTAAGATTTTAGAATTAAAATAATAACTGAGAAATTCATAAGGTTTTTTTTCTGTTTTTACTTTAATAATACCATAATCTTGCTTGTTGCCAGCCCCCCATCCCTGTGCATACTCCAGTGGTAACTGGAAGAATAACAACAAAAATATCCGGCCATAAGAATCAACCACCTATAACAATCAACATTTCCAGACCAGACCAGAATAGAACTTTTAGCTGATTCCCATCCTATATGGACGACTGTCAGCATACAAACTGGCCAGGAAGGCCTATGAAGAGTGAAAGAAAAAAAAAAAGCTTAAGAGGAGAAGAGGAAAGAGAAAAAGAAAAACATCAGCTGGTCGTCAATGGTCAGACTATACAAATTTAAGCCAGAGTTTGTTTGGTTTGTTTGTTTAGTCATTATGCAGAAACATCAAGAACAGAAACACCATAGAAAGCTTCACTCGTAAAAGTCCCTTCTATACAGGGGGAAAAAAGGGGAAAAAACACTGCATGGGGGACGCAGCGCAAAAACCTCAATATACGTTTTGAATATGTAATTTTCCGTAACAAACCTATTAAGTACCTTCCATAACAAACTTATTACTGTACCTTCCAGTTAATGGCAGTCCTAATACATAACTGACTGTAAGTTAGTATTTCTCCAACATCATTTCAACTCCATAAGGGTTAACAGTCAAAAACCAGATGGGCACATTTAAAAAAATGCCACTACTACTCTAATTGTTCAAGATCAAAGTATACAGTGAGATATATACATACACAAGAGTTCTATTCAGTAAGTGCTCAGAATTTAAGAATTATGTACAAACACAAGATTCAACTTCTATTGAATACACTATAAAATTCCAACTACCGTTATATATATACATATGGTGTCAACATTTTCATATATACAATTATCAGCTATAGATTATTCCAATTTAAATGGAATATCTGCTGTGGTCTCCTATATTTCCCTATGGCTTGTACATCATAGTCCACTATGTCAGCAAGGTGTTGGTACGTAGACTCTCTCATTCTGTCAAACTGATCTTTGTTTAGAGTTTGAATATAGTCAAATATATGTGGAATATTCAAGTCTTTTCTAATATTAAAACCTCTGATGAACCATGGAGCATTTGTGAATCTTCTAAGAATTTTATTTTGAACAGTTTGTAAGTTTTTAATATTCATCTTGCAAGCATGGGCCCAAGCAGGGGATGCATAAAGTAGGGTAGGTCTGAGTATTGATTTAAAGAGGATGATTTTGTTATGCAATGTCAATTTGGCCTGTGGAAACGTGATTTTGTTTAACATGCCCATTACTCCATTAGTCTTATTTTTGACAATTTCAATATGTGAAGAAAATGAAAGATTTTTGTTTAGTGTACATCCCAGATACTTTACCTGATTTACTGGTCTTAAAAACTGGTCACCAATTTGGATAAGTTGTCTGGGAAGTTTACGTCGTCGCGTAAACCACATGAATTTGCACTTGGCAGCATTCAATTTGATAGCAGATTTATCACACCAGTATTCGATGTGATCCAGAGTATCCTGTAAATTTTCCACTGCTTGTGATGCACTTCTGCTGCTACACAACACCGCACAGTCGTCTGCAAATAACGCAATTGTTCCATTCAGCGGAGCTGGTATATCATTAATATATAAGAGGAACAATTGCGGGCCTAACACACTACCCTGTGGCACAGAGGCTCGGATATTTTTAACATCTGAAAGAGTATCTTGTATCTTAACCTGAAAAGTCCTACCCAAAAGGTAATTATAAAAGAAAATTATAAAATATGGTGGGAAGTCAAGGTGAATTAGCTTGGCAAGTAATGTGACATGGTCGCAACGGTCAAAGGCCTTTGAGATATCGAGGAACGCAGAAGCAACATGGTCAAAATTATTAAATGCATTTGTGATAAATTCAGACACTCTTAGCAGCTGCGTAACACATGAATGTTGGGACCTAAATCCATGCTGCTCAGGTCTTATGACATTGTTTGTGTCAATATACTGTAATAGCCTGGGTGCCACAATTCTTTCGAATAATTTGCTAAGATTACTAAGAAGACTAATTGGTCTATAATTTCCTGCCAGTATAGGATCAGTACTAGGTTTATGTATTGCCCTGATTATTGATTTCTTCCAGGGGGAAGGAAAATAATTGTTTTGTAAGGCAGAATTAAAAATATTCCTAATCGATTCTACAGTATTATCTGGTAAACACTTTAAAGCTTTATTACAAATTCCATCAATACCAGCTGCTTTTTTAATATCCAGATGTTTGATAATGTCCCTAATTTCATTTGTTGAGGTTAGTTCCATGTGACCTTGTGGGGAATTCGCAGCATTATATAGATAAGAGGCCACCCTGTGTCTCAGTCTTTGATATGTGTTTAATGGTTGATTGGTATTCCTGGTGAACTGATTTTCATACACTTCTGCAAAAGTGTCAGCTATCTCTTGATCAGTAAAAATCAGATTCCCAGCTGTTGTCTGAATTTTATTAAGTCTTGTGTTTTTGGGTTTGCAGATTCTCCAAGCTTTCCAGAGACCTCCGTTTTCTGCTGTTGCATTACCAATGAAATCTGAAAACCTTTCATTGACATAATTTGCGACCTCTTTTTTGATTTCTTTCTGTAATCTGTTTAGTATAATTTTATCCAAATTGCCCCTGTACCTCTGCCATTTTTTTCTAACTCTATTTTTGTGTTGGATTTTTTCAAGAATTTCTTTTGGTAATCCAAAATTGTTTTTGGAACTTCGCTTAACTGTTGTTACTTCTTTTATTGTATTATTAATTACCGTAGTAACATGATCAACTGCTTGGTCAATATCCAAAGCACTTGGATCATTAAATTCAATGACCGGTAATTCCTCTAAAATATTAGTGTACTGAGCCCAGTCAATTTGATTCCAGATTAACTTTTTCCTTGGAATCAAGAAATCTATTGTAAGGAAAAGAGGATTATGAGGTGATGAAAGCAATGGTTTGACATGCATATTAATATTGTGTAAAAAGTTCTTAGCAATTCCATAGTCTATAACATCCGGTAGCCCAAAATTTTGAGGAGGATGGTGAGTAGGCTCCGGTGAAGATATAACCTCCAAAAAATTGTCCAGGCAGAATTTCCTCAAAATCCTACCCTGTCTGTTTGTTGTTCTGGAGTGGAAAAGAGAAGATTTACAGTTCCAATCTCCTATTGCCAAGACAGGTAAAGTAGTGTTAAAAATCTCTTTTAAGAGATCCATATCTAAATTGTTATTCGGGGGCTTGTAAATTGCACAGAATCTCATAGCCACTCTGTTTACATATATGGTGGCAGCTACTGCTTCAATATTGTAAGAGTTAGAGAGTGCATAATGCTGAAAAGGGATATTGTTCCTAATAAATAAGGCGACTCCTCCCCCCCTATTATGAAGTCTATCCCTTCTTATACATTGATATCCATTAACCTCGTATTTATTGCTAGGTAATAACCATGTCTCGTTTATCAATGCTATATCAATTTGATGATCAAAAAGAGTTTGTTTGAAAATCTCTTTTGTACTTCCTCTTAAGCTATTTGCATTCCAGGCCATTAGGGTCAATGGCCTGGGGGGGGCATTAATTAATTGAGCTATTGTTAGGCTGTTCGAGAATTTGAATTAGAGTTGCAATAATCAGTTTAACCTTATCAGAGTCAATTTTAGCTGACTCAAGTATATTCACAACTTTATCTATGACCACAGTACCTTCGTTATCAGTATTTTGTGTCTTGTCTTCTAATGTCTTAGCACCGAAGTTAACAGTTTTTTGATTATTTTCAATCTGCACTCTCATACTTTCCTCAGAACTGTGCACATTTTCTTCCTCTGTTACTTCAACACCACTCATGTCAAGTTCCTCAGTGTGTGTAATGATGTCATGCATTACATCACGATGTAAGATTTTTTGTAACTCCTCCTTCCATTCATCAGTAGTTCTGTGCATTTTACCAATACCCAGAGGGTGAGGGCCCTCGTGTAAAACACTGTGTAACTCAACCTGTCTAAGCAGTAATTCCTGAACCGAACGTGATTCTTATAAGCGACGGCTACTCCATAAAGTTTTATTTTCAATAAAGCAAAATATATTTTTATCACTTATTTTTATTTGGTGGGAAAAAGCAAATCACAAAAAGTTTTCTTCGGAATTAGTATCTACAACGAAACTCGGTAGATGTCGCCACATATAGATATACAAAGAGCGCGGAAATTTATAAATACCGTAAATTTTTTTTAGCTTCTTTGTTCTTTTACGACTACTTTAGAAGAAAAAGCAATTATGAAAGCAAATAAATTCGGAAAACAAATATATAATGAAATTGAAAATTGAATGAACAATTGAAAATTGTTTTAGCTGCTCTGAATTAAAAACTGCATTGTTTATTTGATTGGTTTGGCAAGCTATTGATTATTACATTTTGCAACGTCATCCTCATATAATTTTCTAGAACTCATAGACTATTTTTGGAAGTTATATGTATGAAGTCAGCTCATTAATGTTGATAATCAAATCAATAGAAGATTTGTATTTGTTTAATATATAATAACTTAATTCTATTTTCTCAAAAATTTTTTGCGGTGTTTTTTTTTTATTGTGGGAACGATCGCAAAAATACTGCTATGAAATCGACTAAATAAAAAAATATACTTATTTTTTCAATTGTGTTTTGTGACACTACTCAAACTCATACATTTCAAATACAGTTATATCTCGGCTTACGAAGATTATTCGTTCCTTAATCGCGTTCGTTAGGCGAAAATTTCGTGAGCCGAGGTATCACTGTCCGGTAAAGCCTATTAAAACGGACACTTTATGAGACGGAAACCAGTCTTTGACGGAATCAGAAAATAGTTGATTAATGATTTTATGTGTGTATGTGTGTGCACCTTCATAAAATGGAATACAATGTCTACAATGGAGTATTATTTCTGTCTCTTGACGTTACCTTTTTCGTATAGGTTTCATTGCATCGAAAAAAATACAAATACAACGCCACAACAGGCAAAATGCCCAACGAGGTGGCTGAGAAAAAGATGCCCATAAAAATATGGATGTCATATATTTCAAAAATACAGCAACCCAATTAAAAATGCAATTAACAAAAATTGTAAAAAATATATACACATGATAAAATATTATACAATGCCCATACAGAATACTTATGGTTGTCTTATTCCAAGTATGGATAGCTTCTCGATTTACCCCAACATGTTTATCGTATTTCTTTTTAAACGTGTCAATTTTGTAGCAATTTACTACCTCCGGGGGTAAGATATTCCATTTATTAACAACCCTATTAGAGAAAAATTCCCTGCGACACAATAACCTTGCATTGTCCCTTACCAATCGATACTGGTGTCCCCTTGAAAAAAGGTATTCAAAGGTTATGTAGAGGAATCATGCCGAGCCGAAACCGCTGACGCTATAAATACGAAATTTAGTCCGTATCTCTATTTTGCAATGTAAAGCTTTACTAAAAAGGGTTTGATTGTTTGTTTTCAAAATCAAACGTCTAAGGGAGATATAAGACGGTAAGGGGGTGTTCAAAGTTCATAGTAGGAAATCATCAATGAGCTCAAACCGCTGAAGCTATAAATATAAAAGTTTATCAGTATTATATTTTACAGTATAGAGATTCACTAAGACGTGATTTCTGAAAATTGAACCCCATGTAGTCATGAGGATTTCAAATGGGGAAATCATCGCAATTCAGATTACTTAATCCGCGTGAGCGAAGCCGCAGGGTAACAGGTATTATTTTAATACACGTGACGAACACGTGGTCAAACAAAACCATTATACCTAATTTTTTTTCTATATTTTTTTCCGGGTATTTTAGGATGTACATGTTTTAGTGTTCATTTCAGTTCAAAATGCAGCTATATAAGTACATTACTTTTATTTAAAAAGAATTGATTCCTTGTCGGTGTCATTTTTTGAGAGCTGCTGAAACTTCATGGCTTCAAAGAATTATGAAATCACACAAAATTGAATTAACTAAAAATTACATTCGAGATAAAACCTATTCAAATTTGCTAATATTTTTCAATATATTTTTATCAGGGTAAACCATACAGGATTAGCGATGCTTCCGAAATTATGATTTCTGCAACAAAGTTTCCAAAACAATTCATTTTTCCAGAACAATGCATGTCATAACATAATAAAACATCCAAAGGAGATCTCTTTAATCACTATACATCAGAACAATATAATCTACGGTAGAGCAACGAAAACTAAATCAATTTTTTAATGTGCAATCAAATACAGGTGCTCTGTTAATGGACCGGGAAAATCAGAGGGTTGTTAGTAGGACATAAAGATGAACAAAAATTGCCATGGAACATGGCGTCACAAACAACTTTGAGAGGGTGAAAATCGCAAAAAACGCATGCAGGTTTCGACGTCACTCTGGAACGACAAAAACTATAATATATTATAAAAAGATTTATTCGATTAATTATTAGAAGAGTTGTTGGAAGTGGCAACCACTGACGTCATTGCACAGTCTAAAACGACGTAAAAACGATTCCCGGATGCGCTCGCAGATACTACGTATGCGTTTGACGTCTGCCGCAGCGACGAAAATCCGCTCTATGGTGTGTCCTCAGGTGTGTCCACAGGCGTCGCATAAACTAGTGATTTAAGGCAACCCCATAGGAAAAAGTCACGCTTATTGAGATGCGGCTAACGCGGAGGCCAAGCAGCGGGTCCCGCGCGTCCAATCCACCTCCTTGGGTATGAAACACCGAAGTGATTACGCACATCGCGGTAAAAATGTGCAAGGGCACCATCATGCATGAACCCCATACCTCACTGCACTGCGACCGGCACACTTTGCAGCAATTCTGGGAGGATGTGTTGCGGAAAAACAAGGTACGTTGCTCCATTCAGGCGTTCGGCCAAATTTTCGTCGTCCGCAACGCGTGATACTACCCCAGCGCATTTGTTTCGCGACGCTGCTTACGTCCGATGTGGTGAGCGAACCCACGAATGCATTCAGCGATCAACTGACATCCACCTTTCGTCTCCTCTGGACTCAGCCTGCATGCGTTTTTCGCGATTTTCACCCTCTCAACGTGGTTTGCGACACCATGTTCCATTGCAATTTTTATTGCCTCTTGATGCTTACTAACAACCCTCTGAGTTTGTCGTTGTATTAACACAACATCCTGTATTTATTCAAAGATTATGAATAGGAACGGGTTCATGAAAATTCAATTTCCTAAAGGTTAGTAAAGAAAGCCCTTGAGAGAAAAACAAAAGGGGGAAATTTTAAACAAAGCGTCTAATAACGAGAACAAAATTCAAATTAAAAATATTGCATCGATGATTAATTCCATATGAAGTTTCTACATCAAATTTCATCATCGGAGTGCATTTTTTAATTCAGTACAAAATAGACAATGAAGCACAAATTCATCAAATTTCTTGCCCTGAGCTTAGCAAAACATTACAGGATCCAATTTATTTATAGACGTGCATGTTCATGTATTTTCACACAGACATTTTCCGTATATAAAAATCCAAGAAAAAGAGCATAAACTTAACGAGATTTGGGTAATAAGATTTAAAGCATCAGGTAATAATGAACTCAAAGGATATAGTACATAGGAATTTCTGCCGAATACTACCAAGTTTGAAAAAATCCATTGGTTCAGCAAATAATTAATTCACCACCGAATACCGATGCTAATTAAGGAAAGAAAGTCTTAATTAACGCAATCTATTTAGAGGGGGGCAAACGACTTCCGAGTTTGGGAAGTAATTAGTGGAACCGTTTTATTATTGAATACAAAAGAAAATTTTTCCCAGGAGCAAACAGCAATTTCTCTAAATTTCGACTTCATTAAAGTGTTTGACTTCTCTTATTTTGAAAATTTCCCTAGTAATCATTACTGTGACTTTAAACACATTTTGTGGCAAGTGGTGTAAAAATTAAATTTCTCAATTAATAAAACATTATACGAGATGAATTTCTCGCTTCAATCGAACCTGTGATTTAAAATAGGTTATAAAATTGGTTTGACTGTTAAATATAAGAATCAAGTTTCTTTGATTTCACTACGCAAGTTTTTCCTTCTGATAAGAATTATCAAAAATTTCCTGCTTCCATGTATGAATGGAAATTGTTATGTGTATTTATGTTAAATAAAATTATTTAGCATGAGGAAATATTCCACTGTTTCTAACTGTGATAAAATGATTCTTCTGAAAAAATTTGAAATTAAATATTTGTACAAGAATTTTTTTCTCTAATGCTAAATCCGTTTAATTACTATTTACTGAGTACAAAAAAATTTTATACATGGAAAATAACCGATAATGATCAAATAAAGCACAATTAAAAGCAATCGTGTTTGTAGAGAAACAAAATTTATATAAATACTTTTTTTATAAGAAAACTTTTTGTGTTAAAATAGCAAATTATCAATATTATATATATATTATACGGATTTAATATCGTTTAAAATATGAAACGATATACTTAGAATTTTTTTCATAAAAGTGCAAAATATATAATCATTTTTATGAATAGTATTTATTATTATCTTGATAATACAATTATTTTTATCTTACGCTATTTCATATAAATGGAATTGCGTTGTCAAGTCATGAAAACTTATTGATCTTCATTTATTACACTTTCAAAAAAAACTCTTGCAACTTTTTCTCGAAATTTTTCGCTTCATGTCCGATGACTTTTCGGGAAAAATAACTTTTCATCGGAACTGATCTGGAAAATATCAGCTTGACTTGAGTTGACAGTTTCATAAGGCAAAGGCCAATCTATTACATTCCCTGGCTTTCATAGATTTTTTTTCTGCTTTTGCTGATATTTCAGCCTTTCTTTCTTCCTCCTCTATTGTCTGAAGAATTATGAGAAACATTACCGTAATGATTCGATCGTTTAATAATGACATAGAAATATTCATCGAAAGTTTTCTGAGCATTGTTTTCTGTAATTTGACATCTTGGTTTTTGAAAAAAAAAAACACATTTGTTTAAATTCTACCTTGTTTTTCTTCATTTTTTCTTTTGTTTTCCTCCTCCCTTCCCACCGTTCATAACATTTTTTTTTCCTTATATTCATTTTCTGTTCTTTTTTTTCATTTTTATTTTTTTCAATTTCACCATTCTGCTCTTTCTAATCTCTTCTTAAATTTTATTCCCTTTTCCTTTCTCAGAACTGAACTACCAACTTTATCTCTTCTTTATCTTTCTATATGTATACATATGTATGAAATATCTCTTCTTTCTTTTCTCCTATATTTGTTTTCATATTTCTCATCGTCTTTCCATACTTTACATGGTTTTTTTTTCATTTGTTTTCTTTTTTTCCTTTTCTTCTTATTTGAGTCCTGTTATATCTATTTTTTTTCGTCATATATTCTTGTTTTATTTTCTGTTGCACTTTTTGCTCCAGTTCCTTCTCGCTCCCATTCTCATGCATTTTTTTCTTCCCTTTTCTCCTCTGCCGCTGTGGTGGTCGAGTGGTTATAGTGCCGGACTCGTGATGCGAGGATCCGGGTTCGAACCCCACAGTGGTGGTCGGCTGAAGTTGGTTTTCTGTGGTTCCCAACTTCAAGGCGCAAATGCGAGCCGATCTCCCCGTTAAAAAGTCTCGCCACAGAGAGCAACAGTCCTACAACGGTAAATCATTCAACCATAACACTTCACGCATAGTTAGAAAAACTGGGGGCAGATGACAGCACTACACATAACAAGCATTACACAGAAACAAACTTTACGTCAGGTTGCACTACACGTACACGCACATTCCCGCATGTACCGATTCGTTGGGGGTTCGTTGGGGGGGGGGGTTTCGCGGGGGAAGGGTGCATATGTGGTGTAGCAGTGGTAGGTAGGGCCTCCAAAAAATGGCTCGGGGATCCATGATGTTCTTAAGTCAGCCACCTCGTTGGGCAATTTGCCTGTTGTGGCGTTGTATTTGTATTTGTATTTGTATTTATTCTTATCACCTTTCTTCTATACTTTTCATATTTCCTTCTTGACTATGTTTTTCCTTCTCCAATTTTCTGTTTAACCTTCTACATTTTTTTCTTTTTCATTCGATCTATTTTCTACCGTGTTTCTCCAAAAATGAGACCCGGTCCTAGAGCCAGGTTACAGCCCTCCCCCCCCCCGGGCTGTAACTCCTATGCCCTAATGCATCTAGCAAAGTATGCATTACGGCATATTTTCAGGTGATATCCTTGTACTGATGTGTGAAAATCTACGAATTCATGAAAGTATTTTTTGCGACTATATTTCCTGTAGAATCACTTACCTTTATTCTTCCTACAATAGTGTTCTCCCAAACTGAATACTGAAATGAGCACTTTGTGTTCATGTAGCCTGCTCGCAGTGCCGTCTTAACGCATGGGCTCACCCGGGCAAGGCCCCGGGGGCCCCAAGAGAAGAGGGGCTCACAAAAATGAGATCCGGTTGAAATTTTCTAGAATTTACCAGGTAGGGCCTCAGAAAAACCACTTGGCCTGGGTCCAAGTGGTTCCTGAGTGGGCCATGATGCTCTTAAGACGGCCCTGCCTGCTCGTAATGCTAAAGGCTCACAGTGTTGTCACTGGATTAATCCTTTTAATTCTTCACTTAAGAGACTCTCTTGACGTCTTGCCGGGTGAGCTTAATAAATTTTCCAAGATAATCCCTCACCATCCAAATATTCTTTGAGCAGTTTAATATCTAACAATGTAAAGAGTCTGGGATTCATTACCCTGGAAGTGTGCACTTATACGTTTCTCTGAGTGACGGACGATCTTAACTGAGGCTCAATTTTGCAGTAGAGCTTTTATTACGAGCATCCTAAAAAACTTAGCTAGCGTATTTCGGTATATGCAGTCAAACCACGCTGTAGCACCCTCCGATATAGCGCCAATCCCTCTTAGTGACAAAATTTTTCAGTGAATAAATCTTCCATACATAAGGATCGCACACGTTAATTTGTAGTTCAACATAACGCCCAACTCGTTGTAGTTCCAGAGATCTGCGAGAAAAACTTTTGCGTTACATCGGGGTTTGACTGTATTATGCAGTCTCGTCAGGTGTAACTTTCGGAAAAGCACAGTATTCCCTCTTATCTTTTTTCTTCCGTCTACGTATCTCTTTTCGATCTATTTTTTACCTTTCTTATTCTGCTGTCCTCTGTATTCCTTTCTTCTTTCTCTAATTTCTTTTGAATTACCTTATCAGCTTTCTTCTACTATCTCTGCTTTTCCCATCCTTCTCTTTTGTCTGCTTTCCCTTTCTCATTCTATCCGTTTCTTGTCCTTTCGATTTTTTTCTGTCTTTTTTTATTTCTTATCGATTCTTATTTATCTTTCTTCTTTTTCTTTCCTTTCTATTCTCTTTATTCTACCTCTTTCTCATTATCTTCTTTTCCTTTTTCTATTACTTCCATTATTTTTTGTTCTTTCTCATTTTTATTGCTTTCTTCTCTTCTGTAATATCTTTTATATTCCTTTTTTCTTTCTGTGCCTTGTTTTATATATAAGCTTATTTCCTTCCTTTTTTCCCTTACTATCTTATCTTATTATTTTCTTTCTTTTTGATGGTATTTCTATATTTGGATTTTGTATGTGATTCTTCTCACTATTATTTGTTCAGATTTCTGTATTTCTCTTCCCTTTTCCTTTTTTTAAATACTTTATTCTTATCTATGTCTACGATTCGTTCTTAATCGTTTTCTTTTTATACATTTTAATTTTTCATCTTTATTTCTAGTATTTTGGTACATAAACCTAGACTGGACAAATCCATTGCCCGACAGGCCCAGGTATCTAAAAACTGCTACAGGGCATGTGTTTTTTTTTCAACCACGTGACCGACACCAGCATTTCTATGAAAAAAAATAACACTTCCGTTTTTTTTTTTTAATTTTCATCGACGATGATGCATGCAATCACATTATAATTGCCTGCTCACATGCGTAAAATTTTCACAGATATGCTTTTTTAGCAGCCATGAAGCAACTGTGTAGTCAACGTATTTCGATTTGTTTTTACTTAAAATTTAGAAGCCTGGTGCTCACTTGGGCTTTTTTATTTCATTTAAAGTACATACATAATCATACAAATCTTTACTTGATGACTCCAGAGCAGCGATTTGAAAGCGGAAGACGTTACTTAAAGATTTCTCCATGTGACAAAAGAATAAATTATTTTGCCTTCAACATCGACGAATGAGCTCGAATTCTATTTGCTTTTTCGTAAGTTTTGTATAGAAGAGAAATGCACATAGATAATGTTTGAACGCTGGGACCCTTGCTGCCATTTGTGGGATAAAAATTTAACTATCTGTTATAATTCCTAAAATAAAATGGTTGTTGGTTTTAAATCAATGCGTATTATGAAAATGAACAACATGTGGTATAAAACCATAATTTATCTTATTTTTATGTTGCATACTGGTGTGAATTTTATGTGCCAAATTATCGGTCTTCGGTTAACTTAAAAAGACAGTGACTGATATCATGGGGAATAGAATTTATATCAATATGTAGCTTAAAAATAAGAAACTTTTAGTCCCACGTTACATGTTGTTTATTACTTTTTCATGAAACCCAATCGGTCCAAAATCAACAAGCATCTAATTTTAAGAATGATAACAGACAGTTTTGTTTTTATCAAATAAGTGTTAGCAGGATTCCTATAATTTAACGTGGTATCTCATAGTATTTACAATAGCAAAGTATAAATATGAAATGTAATCAGTCTGAAGGTTAGACAATTTTTCTCAAAACATTCCTTTTCGACGGTTCACAATTTTTATTTTCATTCATATATCATAATACATCTCGGAGAACAAATAGAATCACAAAGGGATCATACGATCCATACTGGTGATCGTAGATGAGAAATATACAATTCATTTCATGTGCATAAGCCACATAAATAAATACAATTCATCATATATGAATGAAACGATTTTCATTAATATTGTTAGAGTTATTATATTTATGAAGATGACGATTTTTTGAAGAGAAACAAGTAAATAAATCAATTTGTCGTATAATATAAACATCATTATGTGGCAAATGAGAATGTCAGTATTAATAAAATATAATATAAATCATTATGGTGTTATTTCAGAATTTGAAAGGAAAATAGATGACAAATAATCACTCCATCATGCCAGTTCGCCAAAATGCATATTTAATTTCAGCGGTCTGCAAACAGAAAAAAAGTTGAAGAACAGTGAGCTAAACTGTACGAGGTCCAGGCTTTTGTGCCAACAGGTAACTCTATTTATTGGTTTAAAAGTTCGACATTATAATGCCCTCTGAAAAAAAAAAAATGTTCATCATGTCCCGGTTTTTAACAGTGATTCTCAGTCGAATGATCTGACCATCTCAGGTCCGTATTTGTCCAAGTCCGGTCCCGTACCATAGGATATTTCTATAAGGCGAGTGCCCTGTCGGGCATGTATATTTTTTGAGACATGTCCAACTGCGACGTATACAAGAGTTCGTTTTTTATCTGCCTGAAAATCGTAAATCGATACTTACAAAGCGGACTTTTCAAGTGAATATACTGCATATGGAATCTAATGTTTAAAGAAATCCTAACAGAATTTCAAAGTTACAAAAAACAAGAATGTAGGAGGAAAAGGAGGTGGGGGGGGGACATTACAGAAAATACCGTCAAATAAAGAAAAGATGACAGTAATCAAGGGGAATCGATGTGTAGATTGCAGGAAAATAAAAAACGCGGAATACGTTTCGGTAATAAAAAAGTTATTTTTCGGTTTTGACTGGTAACAGCTGCTTGGAAGATATCACTGAACTCGAAAATAACAGCCGTCAACCACCTGACATATGATTTCAGTGGTATGTGATATATGAACGAGCTATGTTCTTATTTTGTTTGTTTTTTGCCTCTTATCTGAATCCTATTTCTTGCAACAACAGAGAAGAAAAAAGTAATATATCTCGATAAAAAATAGCGTAACATCACTGTGTCTGACATCCGGAACACTAAAACTAGAGAAACGAAACATATCTCAGAATAAAAACCAATTTCTCTTCCTAGACGTTCACTCTCACCTTGAAATTCTTATACACTCCGATTCACCAATGGCATACAAAAATATAAATTCTTACGTCCTGACTAACATCGTGCTGGTAGATTGAAAACTGATACGAAAAGAAAAACTTCTTGCTCTGTTCGTTTTTTGAATTTGTTTTTTGAGTTAAAAGTCCATCAAGAATGAATTTCGTTGGACCGATCGATCTTCTGGAAATGACTGGTGTCTTCTAGTTCCATTTACCAAGAATATTCAGATTGTGTTCACACTTTTGTGGTTGCAAGATCAATCTATACATCGTATCTAGTTATAGAATATAGTTTATCTAGTTATAGATATGATATAAATATATATATTGTTGATTTTTTACTGAATTCGTAAAATGTTTTATTTTTCAAAAACTCTTATTCGCAACTTCAGAAACTTTTTCTCAATCTAAAATTATAATATCGGTCATTTATCTACATAATTTATTGATAAATGATCTTAAAATTCTATAAAATAATATAAGAAAATAATAAAATATAATAAATATATTATTTTTATGTGATAAATTTTGTATCTCTAATATAAAATTGATTTTCTGTGTGCCTGTGTGTGTGTGTGTGTTGTCTACAAATCTGCAATTTTACGCCGATCGTAGCCAAATTTAGCGTATATATCAAACAGGAACCGGATTGAACGATAAGCTATTTTAAAACTTCGTCAGAGCTGAGCAAATGTCTGAAATGGGAGAAAAATCACCAGGCAACAATGTTCGCGGGCATCAACAATGACGTTCGAAAATCTTTGGTTACCGTGGTTTCCTGACAACGCGTTTCGCTCAGACATGTTTATTTCTTTACAGTGATGTGTCACTTCTTCAATACTTCCAGTATATTTAAAAAAACCCGGGTAGAGCACCGGGTAATATAGCTAGTTTTATAATGAAACACAAGTAATTTTTCATGCTAATTATAATGCCTGCACCAAAACTTACAATGCAATAAGTTCGTAAAGTAAGGCTGTTTCAATTTGTTGCTCTACAGAACTATCTTTGCAGCCGTTGACATTAGGAGTATACTTCCATTTATATACAAAAAGTTCTAAACGTCAGGCAGTTTCTAGAAATGCCATTTTTTTTTCATTTTTTTTTAGTTTCGTGATAAAAAAAATAAATTAACTGTACAAACAGCTCCCCCTGTGTCAATTAGGGGAATGTCGAAGCTGCTTCGAAAAGTTATCCTCAAAAGCTTCCGTATTTTTAAATGCAAAATTTACGGTGATATTCGACATTTCAGCATTTATTACCAATAATTATGGCATGTTTCACAAATTGTGGAAACTTAAATTAATTTCCAAGTGTAAAAAATCTTAAGTCTTAAAAAATCTTAAGTCTTAAAAAATCTTAAATCATAAAGATCACGAAAATTTTAATGGCATTGTGACTGAAAAAACAAAAGAGTTTCACGCTGTAAATACTTTTTATAATAAAGACTTTCCAAGGAAACAGTTATTTTCCGGATATTATGCTGAGGGGAGCTCGGAAAGAAAAGTCATCACGTCTCCGCCGGGACTCGAACCCAGGCCCTCTTGCATACCGGGCAAGCATATCTCTCTAAAGACATTCCAGTCAAGATGTTTCGCTACGAAATCACCATTCATTTGCGCTCGTCATGAGACCCAGTAGTTTGGAGTCGAAACCACAAACGATTTTATTATTCGTTTCTATCCACCGAAGAGACATTTGCAACTCGTTCCATTTTTTTTTTCTGAATTTCACTTGGCCTCCAAAAGGTTAATAATTACTTTTTTATAATTTTATCCAAGACAAAATTCATTTATAATGAAAATGCCCCCCCCCCTTCCCACAAGGCTGGGACTGACAGCGCTCGAGCAATTTCTTTCTTTCAAACCGAGCACAACTCAAGTCTATCGCCACGGGAAATTTATTACGCGTTATGAGTTGTCCTGGAAGTGTGTGAGTATGCCTAACAGTCTGAGTACATATGTGGTGTTGTGTCTGATTTTTTCAGTTCCGCCATCTATATTCCAGAAGTGAAGTCAGCGAAGTGTAATGATTGAATATTTGTACCGTTTGTAGGTCTGCTGCTGTCTATGACGAGAGTTTTTAAAAGGTAGATCGGCTCATATCCACACACCTCGAAATTGTGCAACACATAAAACAAACTTCAGCCAACTTCAGGTGGGGTGGACCGGATTGATTTTCATTTTTTTTTCACACGATTGATCCATTAAAAAAGGGGTCCGCGGAAGCGCCCTTACTAGTGGGGCCCTGCTGCAGGATTTTGGCTCATGTAACCATGACACAGTAGAAAATCATTCGTCCTTCTAAATACAAAGTGAAATAATCTAAGTAAAATAACCAATGTTTGAGATCTTCCCTTTTGTGTGCAATCCCTAGAAATGCAAATTTTCAAGCCAACAAAAACTTTCCAACACAGCGATGAGTCAACAAAACATAGTAATTTGTTCTCTCAAATATCTCGACAAACATTCATTTAAAGATATGAAATTTTCTTCAATTTTTTTGAAGCAGTTTCTACACTTCAATAAATGAAAGTTTTAGCTCACGTGGACTGTATCAAATATATTTATTTTCCAATTTTTTATGTATTCCATCCATCAAAAAATTACGAATTTCTTAGAAACCGTTTGTGATTTGGAAACTCTCTGTAACTGGAGGTATACTTCTAAAGTCAACGGTTGCAGAGATAGTCATGTGGACAAACAATCTGAATTACCCTCTGTAACATGTGTTTTTGAACCTGTAGGGCCCCGCATTCCAGGATCCCTTAGTACTCTTTAAGGATCCACGGAATCATTTTCACATTTACTCCCATAGCACAAAGGGCACATTCTGTTCTTCGACATTGTATAATCCACTTTCATTTTTCATTATGCGCAAATTATGAAAACTAATCATTTTGGATTTTCTGGGATAGTTCACGCGGAAATTGACCTTCCGATGCTCCATGGGGTCCGCGAAACATTGATTTTCGGTACAATGGGGGGGGGGGGTGTTCCACTGTGCATTTACTTTCCCTACAGGGCGTCCCTGATATCACAAAGTTTGAGAAACATTGCTGTGCAATATGTTGTTCACAAGCGGATACAGTCTCCTGGAACCGGCGGGTGGTGAATCACAGAGATTATATATATATATATATAGTAGACGGGGAGTGGGAGGGGGGATAATGTCCACCCCCGCCCCTCCACCGATGATAATAATACAGATGTTTCCACTGAATGGTGAGGATGACGATCGCCCCTCTTGCCCGCCCCCCCCCTTTCTATGCGAGTATGGCGTGCTGTTAAATTTAGTTTAACCTATAACAAATCGGATTTTTATTCTGTAAAAGAATAGTTTGAAAGACAATATATATAATGTTTACTGTCCTAGAGTCTGTTCAGTACTATCTCTCTGATGCCAGGTATACTTAGGGACTCATTACAGCTTTCCGCGCACATCCTGCCATTAATAAGGATTTCTTTTCGACGGAAATACCCCCCGGGATGAACTCGAGGAGCAAAAATAAAAATAAAATGCCCAGAAGGTTCAAAACAATTACGGGGGTTTTTCATTCGGTTTTTGACAGCATCTGTTCCAGTTCACCAACAAAAGTGTAATAGCTTCACATTATTTATTACATTTTTTTTTTTTTTTTAATACCTCGTTTTATTCTTCGGAGAGGGCTAACACGGGCGGAACGTTTGGCATTCTGCCCATTGGGCTATCTAACAAAAACAAAAAAAACGGGAATTCACATTCATTTTTTTCCTTCTTCGTTATATCGATGTTTTTTATTTTTCTGATGAATTGTGCGTTTGTTTTCGCATATTGTTATGCTTTGTTTATTGTTTCGTGACTGTTTTCGCTTATTTTCACACTTGCGACTAGTTTCACGAATATATGTGTTATGATTTGGAATGTCTTAGATGGTTTTTTTGTCAATTTATTGTATTTATATGTATATGTTTTATCGTTTTATCTCAGAGATTTCTGCCTTCTACAACATTTATTGCAACCCACAAGTTAGTTTATCCGTCGGTAGATGGCGCAGCTTTGACTGACAACAATGTTTTTGCTCCATTTTTTTAGATTTTTTTTTTTTTTATTCTAATTTTTTAATCATCTTCCATATAATGTCGGTTCGGATAGTTTTTGTTGTTAGAGTAAAAACTTTTTTCATATCCAAATGTGGATTCATGGTTTTGATGCCAAAAAGCTTTTGAAAGTTTGCCGCTCTGTATCCATTCAGTTATAATTTTGTTGATTGCTGATTCCTCTAATGCTCCCTCCTGGGTTATAGCCCACTTAGATCCGACCCCGCAAATATGCTTCTGTCTGTAAGTCCCGCTTTTTGTCACTCATACTTTTACGCCATCTAGATCACTCTTTTCGTCCCTTCCCACCAGGCCACTCTTCAAGATACTTAACTATTCCATGCTAAAACACTCTCTCGGTTACTCGTTTTGTCACTCCCATGCTTACAAACTCAATGGGTCACTCTTTTGGTCATTCACATGGTTTCACACTGTTTTGTTCATTCTTCTCGTCATTCACATGCTTTCACCCTTTTGGGTCACTCTTATTGGTCCTTCAAATGCTTGCACACTCTCTAGGTCACTCGTTTGGTTCCACATTGACATGATTCCTTCCTGTCTATATAAAGATGTATTTATGGTTACGCGTCTCTCTCCTTATCGCATTCTACTTTATTTTCTTTTACCACTCCCGGCTTAAATTTGACTATAGCCCCCTAAGTCCCTCCCCCCCCCCCCGTCTCTGTTGCTCTCCGCGGCGAGACTTTTTAAGGGGGAGATCGGCTTGCATTCACGCCTCGAAATTGTGGAACACATAAAGCCAACTTCAGCCGACCACCACTGTGGCGACGATGGGGCTAGGACCTCGCGACGCGAGTCCGTCACTATGACCACTCAACCACCACAGCGGCGCATCGTATCTTTATGTATATAATGTGTATATCATGTAAATATTTTCGTTAGTTTTGCTTCGTAAATATTTTTCATATACAATAAAAATACCCGAAAGGCATTCGGCAGTAAATTGTCCCTAGACGATTTGCCGGGGCTATTATCGGCGAATTGAATTGGTCCTCACGATGCGAGTCCGTCATATTGACCACTCGACCACCACAGCGGCCTATAAATCATAACTGTGAATGAATTATATTGTCCTTCAACATGTACTTACTGTTATTACTCATTCTCTTTCTTTTTAGCAATTTTCAATCTCTATTTATAAGTATTTACTGTCATTTTGTTTTTCATTTCCAATTGATCTTATTTTGCTTCCAACTGCTGCTTCCTTGTTTTTTCTCGTAAAATATTTTTTTCGACGTTTTTCTTCTTAATTTTCATTTTTCGTTTTCGTCTTATTCACTGAATTTTTCCCACTCATTCGCAATTATCTCATGTTTACTGTTTTGACTATTTTCTTTCTGTTGTCATTTTCTTGTTTTCTGTCGTTTGTCATTTTCTGTTTTTTCCTTTCTTCTCTCGTTCTTTTCTGTTTTTTTTCTCAAGTTCTTTCATTTTCTTTTTGTTGTTTTTTAACCTGTTTTTCCCTCTCATGCTTCCGACACTTAATTCTCTCTTTCGTTCTTTTCCTCGTTATTTTTTCCTTCAGTTTCCAATCAGTACTTCTTTCCTTTTATTTCTAATCATTATTTTTCCTTTTCTTTCACATTCCCTTCTTTCTTAATTTCATTTTCCATCTGATCTATCTTTTTTTTTAATTCCACTTTTTTTCTCCTTTCACTCCATTTTCGCTCTACAGAATTTTTGACTCCCTTTCAATAAATAATGGATAAAAAAAAGAACTTAGTTATACTTTCATCCATTTTTTCAACGGTGTTCTCATTTACAAAACGTACATTAATACTTGGATCAGATACAGAATTAGATTTTTTTCTGATTTCCCCCATCGTCATTAATCTCCGATATCACATTTATAGCAAGCTTAATGAATGTCTATGACACAACATCAATTGCCATCAACGAGGTTTAATTTCACCAATAATTTCCGGGTTGTAATATTCCTCCCTTGATATTTCAATAAATAATTATCATTTTCCCATCCTTTTTTTCTAGTGTTCGTTTCAATTTTTTATTCCAATAAATGTTAAAAGTCAAATCAGAATAATTCTGTGATCCTTAATGCGGATTTATTTCAGATGTCTATAAACGCACGAAATGCCGAATTCAAAAATATAATTACATATTAAGAACATTTACGATTCAATTATTACTAAACTGTCAGAATAAACTTGTTTTTGTCTCGTAACTTTTCGGAAAATTACGTTGTTTTTTGAGATCGCTCAAAAATCATTAACGCTTTTTCCCCTCCTCATTTATCCTTGGAATATAATATTTCGGAACTTGCATTCCGGCTTCATGAAATTTCTTTTCTTGAAGTTTTTTTCTTCGAATAAATGAAATATTAATATTAAAATTGCATGGAAAAAGAGTTTGTATTCTTTCTGTGTACTTAAAACATTAACTGACTTCCAGTTTAGCGGAATAGCCTAAGTTTTGACGAATCCGATCGGTAACGTCGGTTACGTTTGCACATGTTGACACATGTGAGAGAAATCCAATATCACAAGACTAGCAAAAATAAAATTTAATTCTATCTTCTTTAAACACATTCGAATTTTTATAGCAAAATACGTGCACATCGTCGTCCGGTAAGTACAGATGGTAAATTGTTGAATGAAAGCGATATTTACAAGATTCATTGAAAAACTGGTTATTTGTGGAGATGAAGATTACAAACAAGGAAGAAAAATTCTTCACTGCCTCCACGGAGACTCGAACCCCGGTCTCTCGCTTGCCGGACGAGAGCTCTACCATCTAAGCTATGGAGACATATAGAACGCTTCAACCTTTCAGCATATATATATACGCTCCAAAGTTAAAATATTCTATCTGCTTCCTTAGCTTACATGGTAGAGCACTCGTCCGGGTTTGTTCGAGTCCCCGTGGGGGCAGTGATGAATTCCTTCCTTATAATCTTCATCTCTACAAATAACCAGTCTTTCAGTGAATCTTGTATTAACAAGTGGGGTGGACATTTCTGTATGCAAAGTGATATTTCCATATTAATCACAAACTTCATTCACGAGTTATGCATAATAACCGGTGATTATGCATAATTATACCGATTTATTATACAGTATTTATCGTATAAACACCGACTCGCGGAAGTTGCACATGTTGTGTTGTAACATATATATATGGTCACCAGTACCCGCAAAAAGAAAATGTAAAATAAGAAAAGTACTCTATGAACTGTTCAAAGTATACATGATATAGTAACCATATGAGAGAAAAAAATATTGTCGTTTTATTCCTGTTTGTAAGCGACATCACTGAACACGGGAATACGTAAAATCCTTTCCTGGAATTCGTGTCATTACCTCACCAGTGTTTTTAGTTCGATAGCACCGTTTTCGAATGGCATTAAAGATTGTGATCAGCTTTTATAATATAGTAATAATCCTGCCTTGATATTTCAATAAATTATTATCTTTTTTTTTTTTTTTTGCATCTTTTTTTTCAAATAGTCGCGTTCCTATTTTTCTATTCGAATAAATGCTGCAATTCGAATCAGAATGTGATCCTTACTGAGGATTTATTAAGTAAGCGCACGAAACAGAGAATTCAAAAATATAATTACACATTAAGAACTTTTACGTTCCAATTATTGCTTAACCGTCAGAGAGATTTGACATTTTTACTGTCAGAATAAATTTGTTTTTGTCTTAGAACATGTTTATTAATTTTCGGAAAATTACGTTAGTTTGAGATGTAGCAGACATAACGCTTCTGTCCCCCCCCCCCCACATTTATCCTCGGAACATAATAATTCGAAACTTATATTTCAGCTTCGCGAAATTGCTTTCCTTGAAAAGCAATTAAATCAAAATATAAAAATAATTTAATGGCTAAATATTAAAATTGCATGGGAAAAAGTGTTTCCGTATTCCCCTTTCGGTGTACTTAAAACATTAACCGACTTCCAGTTTACAGAATAGCCTAAGTTTTAGAACGGAAATCAAGTTAGATAACCGAGTTATGCGCTTCCCGCTAAGAGAAGCCGCGGTTATACTGTCACAGATACATACACACACATTTACTAAATGCTGTCACCGTTCTGTATCTTGAGGCTGGGAAGTAAATAACGCATCACTTCGAGCTGAATAATGTCCGTCTCGCTGACAGGTCATCTTAATTACGATGTTTGTTCTTCATACGCTCGAGTAGAGTCACTCGCGCGACACATACCATATATTTCACGAAATAACGCCCCGAATTGCTACCATCGTTATTGAAGCTGGAAATAGATATGTTGTCACCTAGTAATTCTCTCGCTAAAGAAAATAATTAAATTGTTCTAATTTTCTGACGATATCGAAGAAATTCCACAATCTATCGAATAAGTTTGAACCTGGTAAATACAGATAATGCTGTCTTAAATAGTGTCGTGAATCTGGAGTTATATCAAAAGACCACACCTTCATAAAGGCGTAGATAGTCTTGGTCGAGGGGTCCAGAGATTATAGCTCTGCTACACTAAACCACACATGCACCTCGTCCATACTCCTTTGCGGAACTTCTAACGAATTAGTACGCGTTGGAACGTGCGTGTACGTGGTGTGAAACCTGACGTGAAGTTTGTTTTCGTGTAATACTTGTTATACCAATAAAAACAAATACAACACCACAACAGACAAAATGCCCAACGAGGTGGCTGATAAAAATATGCCCATAAAAATGTGGTTGTCATATATTTCAAAAATACAGCAACCCAATTAAAAATGCAATTAACACAAATTACAAACAATATATACACATGATAAAATACTATACAACGCCCATAAAGAATACTTATGGTTGTCTTATTCTAAGAATGGATAGCTTCTCGATTTACCCCAACATGTTTATCGTATTTCCTTTCAAACGTGTCATTTGTGTTACAATTTACTACCTCCGGGGGTAAGCTATTCCATTTATTAACAACCCTATTAGAGAAAAATTCCCTGCGACACCATAGCCTTGCATTGTCCCTCGCCAATCGATACTGGTAACACATACTGGTTATGTGTAGAGCTGCGATTAATTTTGCAGAAATTTTACCTATGTAGGCTCTTGTTGGTACACGGTGCTTGAGCTATGAGACAGACATTATTCTTTATACAGTGTGTGGGGTGTGTGTTTGTGTGCGGGGATTGAACATTAATTATTAATTATCCCGTAAATTTAGTGCTTCGGAAAGGGGGGGGGCGCACCATTATCGATTGGTAAGGTGACAAATCCAGGCTGATCACTAGCAGGGAATTTTTTTTAACAGGGTTGGGAATAAATGGAATATCTTACACACTCGGGTGTCGTGATTTTTACCATAGTGTGAATTTGACCGTGACCGTTGAACGTTATACAGAGCGTCGAGCTCAAAAGAGACTTATTTTTCATCTTGGAGTAGCACAGTATTACATTGGCATAAAATAGTAATATTTGAAAAAAAAATAACATTTTGCTGTGAGAAATTGCCTTATCCATCAGTTCGTCGCATAATTGATGCCTCCGTTCGTGAGACTGTCTTAAACCATTGTCTTGGAAGATAAACTAATTAATGTTTGAGTATTTACAAAAACATATATATGCATGTATATGTACAGAAGCGCACACACATTTTTCAAAATTCGGACACATATTTTGTATGGAGTATGTTTTTAAGTAATAGATGTTTCAAAAAACTCGTGAGCATTATAATTGGAGATCTCTTGTTTTCGAGCTAATCTCTTGATGTGGGAATACATGGACGACACTCTCAAATATTTGTGCAGATCGGTGAGGAGGAAAAATTTTGGTGCTTTAGAGAGAAGCGCCTGAGGACGCGATTCTGGAATCGTTGTAATTTGTACATGTTGCTCTTAGATGCGAAAGCCCAAGTTGGGGAACCATGTGTTAACACTGGGAGAATGATTTGTTCGTACATCAAAACTTTGTTCCTCAAACTGAGTTTGGACTTCGGATAGCAGAATTTCAATAGATACTCTAAGTAGTTTTTCCATGAAAATTGATTTTTTTTTTTTTGTGTTGTTGAATAATTTGATGTATTTGACATCCATATTTTTTGATAGGAACCGAGAGACACCCAGGCTCTGTCACACTCGGTGATATAAGCACATTCTCCCAGGGGACTCGGGTGCCTCCGGGGAACTTGACCATTTATTGAACTTGAGAAAGATATATTACATACATGGGCAGGTGCCATTACGCACCTCGCCAGTAAACAAGTATAAAATTTATAATCGAAAAATTGGTGATTCATGTAAATAAATCACAAAATCACAATTATAAATCACAGGTTATAAAACGGTTATAAACAGGTTAGCATAACTGAACAATTTTCATCTTGAATTATTTTATTGTCAACTTCCTCAATTTGGTGCGATTTTATAAATATTTGAACACGTAAAATTTCAGCAGCTCTAAAAAAAACTGACGCCTACAAGGAATCAACTCTTTCTAGCTAAAAAAGTATTTTATTCACATGGCCATATTTTATGTTAGAATCACATTAAAAATGTATTTTCCAAAATACCAAAAAGGAGAGAGGGAGAGAGAAAAAAGATCTAGGTATAATGAGTGTTTTCCCATGTATTTGTCATGCGCAAACAAATATACAAGAGATCATAGAAGGTAAAGTGTTTTAGAACAAGTTCTAATCAAGCATCAGACATCATCCTGGCAGAAAAAATATTTTGCAACCGAAATAAAAGTAATAACACACGAAAGTGTGTTTATAAAATTTTATTAAAATCCGCCGAAATCAGAAAAAAACGTTATTGAATAAAGCCGTGAGTTTGAATTGAGCCACATGAGCTATAAATTAACTCTTGAAGTTGAGATATTTAGAGCCATAAGAGTAGAGAAGTCACTTTTTCTTACGGGAAATTCATTCGATGAATTACGCGATGGGGGTACATTCGAACACTGTCTCGTTCGGGAGAGGGGGGGGGGGTTCTAACCGTGTAGAATGATTGATGAAAATAGTGTCCATGACTGTATGTGAGCGTGACCGTTAAATAGTGGTACGAAATACATTATTTAAAAGAGTTTTTCCCCCCTTAAAATCACTATTTGGCCTTAAAATAAGGGTGACGCAACATCTAATTTCATTTATTCATCATCTACAACCGAAATAAACTACCAGATATAACATGAAATACACGGGAAATATTTTAGATTTTAATAGAAACGCACCATCGTTTCATTTAACAAATATACAAATACAAATACAACGCCACAACAGGCAAATTGCCCAACGAGGTGGCTGACTTAAGAACATCATGGATCCCCGAGCCCCTACCTACTACTGCTACACCACACATGCGCCCCCCCCCCCCGCGGAACCCCCCAACGAATAGGTACATGCGGGAATGTGCGTGTACGTGTAGTGCAACCTGACGTAAAGTTTGTTTCTGTGTAATGCTTGTTATGTGTAGTGCTGTCATCTGCCCCCAGTTTTACTAACTATGAGTGAAGTGTTATGGTTGAATGATTTACCGCAGAATGATAGAAACAATACTTGAATTTCTCACATCGGATTCTTTACTGCCAATGAAACTGAACCCCCTATATCTATGTTTCTTGAGATAAGAACTACACCATATTCTCAGGGCAATACTTCCATATTGGTGTATTATCAAAATTCAAAATCAAACCACTTTAAATTTTCAGTATGGAATGCACGGAGATATATATGGTTTCGGTATATCTTACAAAATTTATGCCATTCCGCAAGGGTCGTATATTTTATGTCTTGGGATATTGCTTCCACGTATACATACATACATGTCTAAGTTACAAAAGAAGAATACAAATAAATAAATAAGTGCAAAGTTGTTGCCCCATAGAGACGCACAGTCTCTTTCCGAGCAATTCAACCTGTTTCTAGATTCCCGGTTCATTTTCTTTCAATTTTGCTGCAAGATATACTGCGTATGGGAGAGTTTCGGCTGCGGGAAGCAAATGCAAAAACTCGATGCTGGAAAAGCATCTGCATAATGTTAAAGTAACGAGAGGAAGGAATGGGGGGAAAAAAGACTAAAATAAAAAGTTGAATACATTTATATTTTTGCATTAAGAATTTTTTTTTTTCCTTTTTATTGCTGTCATCGCCATATTTCATAGTGAATAGAGGGTCGGAGTCATTAGCTGGCAAGTATCCAGCAACCTATGTTTCACCTGTCATCGCCTAACGGAAACTAATGAAGTAAAATGCTTTATGCGGTGCGCATTTAACGCTCGAATTTTTATGGACTTAGGTTTTAAGTTTCTTTCAGATCTAGCGCAGATGTCACGATCTCGATCTATCGTCGATCTTAATTCATGTGTTCGGTTTCGTTTCCTTTCTCAGTGGACTTGAACTTGGACATCCATAGTAAATTGTATAAAGTGGATTCTTTTTACCGTTGGTATCTTTTTTTTAAAATATCGTTTTTTTGTGTTTTATTTTGATTCGTTTCAAAATTTTAGTGTGAACTAGCAAGTCCATCAGAAGCTGATTTCTTGTTATTTTTATACAAGAGAAACTGTTGTTCCTTGAAGATAGCAAACCTTGAAATAATTGAAATAATTTTTATAGCATTGTAATAATTGGCAATACACAGATATAAATATTTAAAATTCAAAATAATTCATAATAAACAATTTAAAACCCTTTTTTTTAGCATTATAGCTTATGTTTATGGAGTGCAAGAAATTAGAAACACATGACCTCGCCACTGAATGTAGTTTCAGCTCTTTGTCTATTACCTTTACAGAGATTTTACAAGTAGGCTCACAAAAAGTAACAAAATTGTGCGCTTGTTTTTGCCGTGCTCCTTCTTGAAGTATGTTAAGTAATTATAATTCATTTAATATTACCACATAAACCGTGCCAAATGCTCAGTCATACTAAGTACTGTGGAAAAAGTTACTAATATTTTTCAAAAATAATGGAACATCGCGCAATTTGAAACAAAAAAGATCGTGCACCTCTGAACAGTATAGAACTTGGAATTTTACAAGTTTACTTTGGAATATTCAACGTACACAAATTTTTAACACTTTTTTTTTTTTGCTTTTAAATACACTTTATACTTTGAATTTTACATATTTCTACACTTTTTTCCTGTAAAAACTTCAGCTAGCACCATTTCGCCTCTTCCGTCCACCTTTAAGATGTTTCCTGATCAATTTGGTTGAAAAAGCATTGGTAACAAGTTTACAGAGCGGAAAATGCGTCCAACAAAAACTTTTATCAAGTGAATTTCCTTAGGAGGAGCGTCGAGAAAATATTTTATTGTACATCAGTGTCAGATACAGCAAATGTTGACTTCTCTAATGCAATGATGTTGCAACAGATGTTGTATCTCTAATGCAATCTCCTAGCATCAAAGGAACTGATAGAACTAAAAATTTAGAAACATTTAATTTTCTTTTCTACAAGTATAATGTAGATTTATTATGCATTTCATCGATGTAAAATATGTTCCTGCCTCCATTAGTGTTACTTTTGTGTGCATATGTTAATAATCACATTTGTGGATTATTTTGATGTTTTCTATTTGAATATATGATTTTTACGTTAAAGGAAATACTCATTATATTGTTTTTCCCAGTAACGTTTGTATATTTTTGTCTGTAATTTTACCTCGTTTCGAGGTGCAAGACCCTTTATCTTCAACGAATGCCGATTTCACTGATGTATTGCGAACAAAAGGCTGAATTTCTCCTGAACCAGAACACCGCTATGGTTTATTGTAGGCTCTTTCAAAAGCTGATGCAGTGGAAACGTTTTTGGTAAATTTCACTGGTTGTATCTAGAAGAGTGTTCGCGAAATTAAAGTTTTAAAATATTTTGGTGACATTTCGATTTTAAACTTTGCCAATTATTCAGCTCTTGTAACACGCCATTAAATCCAGATATTCTGATGAAACTCATGTCACTTTATAGGATTTATTTCCGCTTTTTCCAAATGTATGCTTAGTTTGCGTATAGGTTTTTCAAAAACTTCATAAATTTGTTTTTTTTTTCAGACCTTACGCATTTTTCTTCAACAATAAAATATTCCCTATAACAAACGGTTCGAGATGGGAAGGGTTGGTGAGGTGTTTCATGTGCCACTTGGGCTTTTCTATCACCCCCTCTTTCATTTGGCAGAACAGGTCGCGTTCACCCTGTATATTCTCGAATTACTGAAGATTTCTGATCATAAAAGATCACGAATAACAAGCATGATAGAACTTTAAACCCCTTTGTTAAACCTACATGTCTAGAAGGAAACGGTATTTCAGGGACACATACAGGCCCTCATGATAACACCATCACCAAACATACTCACGCCCGGTCTTCATGGGAAATATAAGCTGGTTACCCAGGAAGGCATTCATTCAAAAAAGTGCAAAAGCCATCCAGGGTTCCTCCTGCAATAGTGATTGCGGGGGAGGGGGGGGGCTATGCGTTTCTCTGAGGGACTTCTGACGAATTGATGCATATTGGAATGTGTCGCACACGTTTCTCTGTATGTGAATTTCTCTTTTAACGTGAGCTTCGAATTCTGGGCAACGCCTGTTATATCTTCAAGATTTTTTTTTAATGTTATTTTCTGGATGAACTTTTTTCTAATGATGACTTAGCATTGAAGCATTTTATCAACCATTTGGGTTTCCCTTTAAAACCGTAGGTACATACAGTCGAACTTAGTTAATTCGAAGCTCAAGAGGACGGGAAAAAAGTTCGAATTATCCCATTCCCATTCATCAATATAGAATACCTATACTTTCTCAAACAATCAAAATCTCTCAATAGTTATAAAAATCTATTGAATGCTATCATTTATTATGCCTGCATAAAATGTAAATGAACATCAAAACTATTTCATTTGTGAAGTTGTTTCAACTTTTTTTTTATTTTGGGTGCTCCTAAATTGTTCATAATTGTGTCATTGTGTAATGCTTTAGATAACATACCAGTTATATGTAAACAAATCATGGGAAATTTACCAGAGGACAGAGTGACCCCTTGCCCACCATTCACCAATTCTGATCTGGATTTCTATGGACCTTTCAAATCAGTTTCAAAGAAAAGGTTCTCATGAAATTTATGTAGCTATTTTTGCTTTTTCGTTTGTATGGTCACTTAAGTTGTTGTGTGTGTATTCACTTAGTATATATTCACGTAGAAGTATTTTAATATCACAAGTCATCCCAAAATCGGTAGAACTCCAGCTGTCCACAGAAAGACAAAATCTAATGTGCGAAACTAGTAAATAAAATATTTCTTCTTATTGCTTGGAGCCACGACAAAAAAAAACTTTATTTTGTTGATTATAATTTTTTCATTGTTGGCAACATGTTGTATTCTGGAAAAATAAGTAAACCACGGAAAAAGAAAAGAGATGATCAAAACGTAGCCCCCGAAATTCTGAAAAAATAGACATTTTGCGAATGACATATCTGAATCAAACTTCAAGTTATCCAAAGCATGAGGAAAAAATATCGACTCAAACAGGCAACTTTAGCATTAAATTGTATAGAAAACTCAATGGGAACTCCTAAAATTCTAATTAACTAAGTTCAAATTAGCCAAGTTCAACTGTACATCGTGTAAAATGAATCAACAAAACTTATTTAGTTCAAATCATGTAGAACGTGAGGCTAATATTAAGCAAGAATAATGCTGTCACATGTTTTGGCCAAAAAACTGCCGTATTCATTATCCCTATTGACATCTATGAACATAACAGAATCCGATGGAAAGAAAGAATCTTTCATTTAAGTTATAAATGCAACTCTCTCTTTCAGTTTGCACTTCTCACAAATAAATCGTTTATGACTTATAATTATCCATTTCCCTTCAAATAATTGCCGATAAGTGAAAGTCATTAGATTTTATTCCACAATCACTAGTAACGTTCGATAGTTTCGTTCCTTTCTCCATTGTCACTACTCGAAGCCAGAAAAATTTTCTTTCGGGTATATATATATTTCCGCAATCCGAATCTTTCTTCACGAATCCCTAACGACATAAATTCGGAAAATTATTGTTCCCTTGAGAACAATTCTTAAGATTTTGGATACTTTTGTTTGAAAACATTAAACGCTTTCGGTGTTTTGTTTCTGTTATATTTATTATTTATGTTCAGACAACTTGGTTATTTTTTTTTTGTTCTCTTTAGGTAATATTCATTACCTAAGAGAACAAAAACTTCCACGTTTTTTCAGTTTAAATATAGGATTATTATGTTTCAACACTGAGAGTTATTATTCAAATGGCATAACATTTTTACATACTTAAAAGAGAAATGTTCAAACTGACGCTGTTTGAGGTAAATATATTCATAATATAAGTATTGTACAGAATATCATTTGGAATGAAATGGTTCAAATTTTTTCAGACATCATTCGGTGTCTTTGGATTGATACAAGATTTCACGGATGCCGCATGAACAAAACGTATCAATAACTCATCAGCTCAGTCTGTTGAATAATGTATAAACCCTGAATTTTATCTGATGTACCGAAATATACATTAGTTTACAGTATAAAGAGAACATTTTGAGTACATTACAGAAGCGGAATACTTTTTAAAACAAAATAAAGTTTTAAAACCGATATATTGTTTCTAAAACTGAAAAGAAAACGTTTTCAATTTCTTTTGCGGGTTCCACAAAATGCATTAAATTATTAATGTTTGATGAGTGTTGCTTTAGAACTGTTTGTTCGGGATGTTGCCCGCAGCTGCAAACATTTACAAGGTTTTTTTTCCGAAGAATATTCTCGAACTAAAACAATTCGCCTGAATTGCATAATATATTTATTTCACTAGAATTGTTCAGGACTGTCATTTTTGAATTGTTTGGAGAAATACTCTGGTTTTGGAAAAGTTATTTCATTTAAGAGAATTTGTTAAGACACTAGATATTTCTTTTATTCGACATGAACACTTATATAACACAAGACAATAAAAAAATTAATAAAAACAACAAAAAGAACGTTATCATCAACATTGTTCTTATAAATTATTTGTTCCCAAGGAACAGCAGTTCCAGGAGGCCAAAAATGTTAAATATTTGACATTCGCCGCCGTTCAATGAATTCAATGAATGAGATATGCGTGACATATCTACGCATGACTGTTTAACCCTTTAATTGGTAAGTATTGAAATATCCAGAAGGGAAAATTTTTTTGAGGGGGTTGTGTGTGTATTAAGCACATGAGGAACCCTGAGTGCTATTGTAATTAAATTATTGTCATTATTTAGAAAAGAATGAGGTGTTGCACTACCGGGAGCATACATATATGATTTACGTAGATTCGAATAGTATAAAAATGGCATTTATCGTTTGCTAAGTTACTTTTCAATCATTGGCGAAGAACGCACAGCAATACGTCTTCTCTACACATGGTATTTCTCTCCAAAATGCAAAAACCAAAAATCGTTCTTGCTTGGCTTGTCACGCGCCTTCTCGAACCATTTTGCTTGTGTATAGTTTTTTGATTACAAAACTTCGTGAACATCTCATGTGTAAAAATCAAATGTTCAGTAGTTGCTTAGAAACATCAATGCCAAAATGAAATTTTAAAATGCTCTTACTTGAAAAATATAAGAAACTCATTTTGCTTTTGAGTGCAACACAGCCAAATAAAGGATTAAAGAGGAATTTTAAAAGCGAACATTTTGTATTTTTAAGCATTGGTAGGAATGACTGTCTATGCAGAAGGGCGCTGTTTATCCGAGCTAACGTGCTCAAGACCAACCTGGGATAACCAAATAACCAATAACTTGGATAATACGTACGGATTTTTTGAAGAGATTTTACTTAATAAAATTTTGTTCAATAAAATACATGAAGGTCTAAATGTGTGGTGTGTTACATGAATAATTTAAAGTCCGTTAACTGTTAAAAACCTGTAAGTTTTCAATTTGAAATTTTTCTCCATATCAGGTGTCCAAGCTATTCAAAAGGAATGGCTGATATTGAGAGAACCACACATGCTTGGTTTTGAACGTGCCACATCGTCAATAGCATATTGCTTCAAGTTTTCCGCCAATTCGCGCATGCTCACCGTCGACCGCTACTTTGAGAAGTTTTTCGCAGAAGCTGCATTGACCACAGCTCCCTATGGATTTCTAACTTCCAGGTGAAAATGTGAGCCGATCACTTATTTAAAATAAAGTCTCTTCACAGAACGCATCAAGTCCAAGACGTTCAAAATTCATGCCTACTACGTGATACGGGCAAAATAAACTGCCGAGTTGTGCTTTTGAATTAGGAATACAAATGGCAGCACTTTGGAACACATGATAGGCTTTCTTCAGATACCAACTTGATGATGATGGCACGCGATACATCCACTGCCCATTCCGACTAGCACCGAAGTTTTTCAGAGGAATGCTTATGAGGTTCATGTGTGATTTAGTACTAGCAGAAGTAGCATGTGGACGCCACAACATAACGTTTCGGTGTGTCTGCTTTGTCTAGCTGAATTTAAATCGGTGACGCGTGTTAGAAGCCGTGTACGAACTGAGTTAAATGTGAATCCTCTCCAATGAAATGAAATAGCCCGTGTCTGCAAGAATTGATTTAGTAACACTTCAAACGCTACTAAACAACAGGAAAAATGTCGGGTGTCGTTCCGATATTTGCAGAGCTACTGATGGTGCTGACATTGCATATTATCAACCAGCGAATAAACTTGAGTTTCTCTCTTAAACATTTTTAAAATTTATAAGTAATCATGTGTAGTTCTTTTATTACATACAAGACGTTATTTTTGAATACTTTTACTACAATACCCTGTAGTTTGATACACAAACTTATTTTTACTATGATAATATTATAAAGTTTTTAATATTCATTTATAATTTTTTTTTTGTTTCATACATATAGAAATGCGCCAGTTATTACCCATAAAACACTGCTGATATATATAATATACATGACATTTCTTTCCCTTTCTGTTCAACAAAAAATGAAGCATCTCAAATTTCGAAACATTGCTTTGTCCCATCTTCTCTTTAATATTCAATATCTTTGCATGATATTACATTCCTCGAATTACGTGTCAGACTGTTTATAGTTTTCTTCGAGGTATACAGAAATTTTGTTGATTTTTTCCTTCTGGCTTTTTCTGCAATTCTGATTCAGATATTCTTTCTAAAAAATGAAATGCATGGATGTGGCAGTGGTGTATATTTTTTTAATATTCAATAACTCACCGGAGGCACCCGAATTCCCATGGGACAATGCGCTGAAATCACCTTGTGTGGGTGTGTGTTGAGTGGGTGTCTCATTGATGCAGGGGTACAACAAAAACGGCCACGAGACCGGTGACCAGAGAAAAAATTTGCTATAGGGAGTCTCACATCGAAGCGTTAGCGCACCAGCCTCTCGGTGAGTATAAAAATGGCTGCCGTTTGGAATCGGCAAATAAATTGTATGTCCCGATCTAATTAGCCCTCGTCCGCAGAAAATTACGGTGATGCGACGAAAAACCATCAAATGATCAAAACTCGGTGGTCCTCGGTGTGTATATATATCTGGGCATACACTTGGCCCGGTTTGCAAGACGACCTAGGTTCGATTCCTGGTGGAACCCAGTTGACTTTTCTTTGCGAGTTCACTTCAGCATAATGTCCAGAAAAGGTCTGTTTCCTTCATGCATTGAGCTGAGAGAAAAGCCGTTTCAGACAAATCAGAGTCTTCAAGAAAACGTGAGAATAATGTTGTCGAGAGAACATTTCTGTGTGCTCAGATAGCAAACATTTATGCGTCACTTTCACTAAAAAATTGAGTTTCCGCATTCCGGAGTTGTCTGGATCGTTAATATTTAGAAGGTGGCAAAATGTAAGTCTTTCTCTTTCAGTTTATGAGAAAACAACGGAAGTGAATCGTAATAAACAAAATCGGCACAAAATTACAGGTTGGCGAAATGTTATTTACAATTTTCCACCTTGAAAATTTTTAAAAATTGGCTTATAACATTTTGTCATCTCCGCACACATTTGTACAAAAAAACCTCTGTAATGTGCTAGTTTAATAAATTGGTTGATCAGTAACAAACTACACACTGGCACAAGTGTCAATTAATTTTAAAGAGCTTTTCTTCGAAAATATATATTTTTTAAAATTTAGATTTGTCGGTTATAAAAATCAGCCGCTCAAGAAAATCAAAATCAGCGGAGGATAAAAGATGATTTTAACAAATGGCGAATACTATATTCTAAAAGTTTTGAGTATTCATTTTGTAGAAAAGTTTTGTCTGTTTCATGCATATACTGTAGAAATGTATCATTTAATACCCATTAAAAGCTGTCCATGATATACATGCGATTTTTCTTTCATTTCATACTCTACACGAAATAAAGTATCTGAAATTTTGAGAGGAATTATATTTCTTGCTCATCATTTGTGTAGCACTCACTCTATGGCCACGTATATATTTGAATATACCTGGTCAAAAATCCCATTATAGTGCTAATTCTTTCCTCATTTGTTTTCAGTATTTTAGAAAATGTAGGGTATATTCTATATATAGTCATTTCAGTATAAACGACGGCTATATAAGTACAGTGGAACCTCCCTTAACGGGCACTCCCCGTTAGCGGATGCTTTTCTGATCCTCGGTCCCGTAGAGTAGGGCTGTCATGCATTTCACTCCCCGTTAGCGGACAGTAAAATAATGCAAATTCTAATTTTTTTCCCAAACGCTATTTTGTGAATTTTTGTTCATAAATCGGGAATCTATCATATTCAACGGTGATTATGTATAATGCCAAGCTCGCATTGGTAAATATGGCAATCCGCTAATTAGTTACTTGATTAACTGAACGTAACTGTGGTCCGGGATGCTGATTCCGGATGTAATATTGGTTTTGTTCGCATGTGTTGATACGTGAGAAGAAAGCCAATTTAACACTGATAATGTGTTTATGAACGTTTATTTCTTCTTCACGCTTATATTAATTCAATTTAATTTCTGTAGCAAAATATATCTAGTGCACGAATCATGTACGAGTAAAAATAATTAGTTGGTTCAATGAAAAGAAGAAAGGATATAAATGTTTTTATATTTATCAGACTTTCCAACTTTATTTGGGAATTATTCATAATCACCGGTAAAAATTACAAATGAAGTGAAATTTAATGAAACTATCTTTATCGAGACGAATAATGATTATGCATAACCACCTGTGTACCATTTTTACACACAGTAACATATAGGAACCAACAGCTACCGAATAAAAACGCCGTATAAATGGGAAAGTCGTATAAACGACATTCTACTGTATATCGTGCCTCTCCAATAGCGGACACTCCGTTAGCGGATAAAAGTTTAAGTCTCATGGGTGTTCGTTATGGAGAGGTTCTACTTTACAAAACTTTTTTTCCTAGTAAGAGTTGATTCCCTGTCAGTGTCATTTATTTAAGAGCTGCTGAAATTTCGCGTGTTCAGAGAATTACGTTCTTCAAATGGAGGAAAAATCCAAAATAAAAATTCAACGAAAAAACTCTTCAACTGAAGTTGCATGGTTTTCTGGCACAACAATTTGAAATGTAGATGGCAGCAGTAAAAAATCAGACGGTACTAGATTACGCACTCCGATTGTTAGATACACACACTATTCCGGCACAATTCACTCGGTAGTAAATGATGCTGAGTGAGGTAATATTTGTTGTGATAGATATCATTAAAATAAAGGCTACGAATATGTAGTGTATTTTACCCTTGAATCAACCATTTTAGCTAATTAGAAAAGCTACACTGATCAATTAGCTTGCTGTGTGATGTGTTCGTATTTAAAATATGCTAATATCCCCAATGTGCATCTGTTTTTTCCAAGGAAAAAAAAACATATGTTTTTATAGGGGTGAACTATAGAATATAAATATGCAATATCAAACGTACATTTCTTGAATGTGTATCAGAGTATGTCTATTTTCACAATTAATTTAAAATACTAATTCTAGGAATAGTTTCGTGTAATATTTTATTTGAATTTATTTCAATTCGAAACATACAGTGTAAAAAATTCCAAATACATGTTCACCAGAAATACAGTTTCCTAAGGCACAAAAAAAAAAAAACATGTTTCCAAACTGAGCATAGAAAGAAATTCCAAGACTGTTTTCTACGGGAGAGTAAATATAAAAATACGAAACACAGAAAAGACTATCGTTTCCTTGCGCATATGTACTTACGTTTCAGATACTGTACATGCAAATTTCCCACGTAAAGTTCTAGTTTTCTTCGAGATATTCAAAAATTTTGTTGAAAAAACAAATGGGAAAAATGTTTTTTTTCTCTTCTTTCGATGCCGATTCAGATATTTCTTCTAAACAAATGAAAAGCATGGATAGCAGCAGTTTTTGAAATCACATGTTTTTCTAAGACATGCTATTCTGTTTAATTTTCGAAGAGAGACTTTTCTAGCTTACCGAATGAAGGAATGCGCTCTCCCTTCAATTTCCCAACTTTAAGAAATATTTCTCTTGGATATAATCCAAGCCAGTAACATTAAGAATTCCTCTGGACATTATCCAATGAATTTGATGTTACAGCATGGGCAGAAACCGATACATAGCCCTGCTTGGGGAGAAGCAAAATATAAGAAAAAAGCCTCTCATATTTTAACTTTTGCATGATGGTTGGTTCACCATTTGAGAAGGATGAGCGAACGCTCTCTTCCCACAAAGAGAGGTCTACTTTTCCACCAAAATATATTGCCTTGGGTTAGAATGAATTTTCAGATGACAACTGAAATATTTCACAATAAACATTTCTCCACCATCGAAGTTTAATTTAAAGTAAAAGGAATTAAAGTTTTTCTTCGGACATACTTCACCATAATGGAATTTAAATAAGTTCATGAATATAGAGCTGGTGCTTTGTTAGTTTTTATGTGAGAAAGCTCCTTTAGATCGCGGTAAATTCTAGAAATGTCTGAGTTCAAATTGGAAAAATATATATTCTGAAGTTTCTTTACGGGGGAATGATTTTTTTTTTTCCACATTTGTATGTGAAAATTATTTAAAATGAAATTTTTTGAAATATTCGAGATACGATAGTCATTGAAATATTGACGAGAAGGTCTCACACATTTCAGATTCAATGTTATTAATGATTTATGAATTTTTCCAGTAGTTTGGACAGGTTTCTGAGATTTTTATATCTGTCAGTTACTCTAAATTTTTCTCGAAATTCTCCACGTTAATTTATTTTTAATATTGAAAAAGGTAACTATCCCCTAAATAATCTTTTATATGAATGTGACTTCTTACATACACGCTGTCCCAAATTGCTTGTCCATAGAACTTGCGCTGCAACTGTTGACTTTTCAAACATACTTTCAATTATCAAAAAGTTTTCAAATGACGTGTGGTTACTCAAAATGTCTTAAATTTTCCAGAGTTCGTATACATAAGAAAAATTAAAAAATTTACTTTTTATGTACAGATGCTGTGTGCTAAAACTTCCAATTTGTGAAATTTAAATGCTTCTCTGATAAGTCATTTACACTAGAAATTGCATTTTTTTTCGAATGCAACATTAAAAACATTAAATAAAAAATTTGTTGCGACATTCTACTTAAGGACAAATTTTGAGATTTTAAGTAACTGTACGTCATTTGAAAACTTTTGGTGCTCGGAAGTGTGTTTCTAAACTCTACGGATGCAGGGATATCCACTGTGTAAACAATTTGGTGCAGCTGTATACGTATACAACAGAACAGCTCCATAACAAAGTTTCGGATCTTGAAGTACAGGTTTTCAAATTGTAAAGCTTTGGAATGATAATAATTGCTAATGAGTAGCAAAATACAAAAAATAAACTCCTGTTTTTACGCTGCTTTGTTCGTTAAAATTCGAATATTCTTATTCCTGGAATATTTGGGGAATTGTAACAGCATATTCAATCCTTTCATGGTATGTTGAGAGGACACGCAAAACACTGTTAATGGAGATTATCCAGGTTTCACCTGATGAAACTTCCAATTTTAGTGTTTCGGTTATGGAGTTACTATTTATAGTTGCCTGGGTAATTGAAAATCGGGAATGAGATATCACAATGAAGATTTAAAATTGCATCGGAATGATGAACAAAATATTTTTAGATCTCAAAATCGATCCTTGATCTGCATACAGTAGAACCTGCCGGTGTGTGTGCTAATGAGAGGTACGATATATAGGGGAAACTCGTTTGTACGCCTTTCATATTTGTACGACGTTTGGCTTCGGAGGAAATTTGTTCCAATAAAATTGTATATGTATGCTACAGTAAAAATGCATAGTCGCTAATTGTCTCGATAAAAAAAAGGTCGATTAAATTTCAATACATTTATCCCTTTTACAGACTATTATGCATAATTCCCAAATAAATTTGGAAAGTCTGATAAATATGGAAATATTTATATTTTTCTTCTCTTCACTAAACCAATTAATTATTTTTACCCGTACACAATACATGCACTAGACATATTTTACAATAAAAATTAAATCAAATCAGCATAAGTGTGAAGAAAAAATAAACATCCATAACAACACTATAAGTCTTGTAATGTTGGCATTCATCACAGTAATCAACAAACAAAAAATCAAAACATTACCATTCGAATTTCACGATCCTGGATCATAGTCATGTTGAGTTAATTTAGTAATGAAGACGATCTATTATATTTACGTACACGAGAACATAGGATGAAATATAATCTTAGTTGAATATGATGCATTCCTGATTCATGACCAAAAATTGTTAAATAAATTCGAATTTGGGAAAAAATTAGAGTTCTTCTGATTTTACTGTCTGCTATCGGGAGTATCCGCTAACTGGGAGTAAAATACTTTAAGCACTATTCCCCGGGTCCGGGGATCAGAAAAGTGTCAGTCAATTGAATTTTCCGGTTAATGGAGAGTATCCGTTAGGAAAGGTTCCACTGCACTCATTATTGTTTGCATGGTATAAACCTATCAGACACTACATAATCAAATTGTAGTAAAGGAGCGATAAATTCATTGTTTTTTTCTGGATAAATTGTAAGAATTACAAACAATGTCATGCAATAGAAAGAACAGAATTCTTCTAAGTTTCTGAAATTTATCAACTTGATGCTTTCCGTAATTTTTATTCTACTAGTAAATTTTTCTTTATTAAAAACTTAGATTGAAATATCTTTTATTCGAAATTCTTCTCGAGAGCTGTATTTTTTATCCTAACTCGGAAACTATTTTCATTGAAGTTACATATTCAGTTATGCAGTAATTCGTATTCATCTCAACACATAGGAAACTAATTTCAGGATGACCCCGAGGGATAAAAATAGCGGGCATTCATAAATCTCTCGCTTATTCTTTAATATTTTTGTTATGTGGCTAAATTTCGGTCAGAGCTTTTGCCACTTTCAACAGCATCTTGTCTACATAAATTTAGCTTCCTTTTAAAATCTCCTTGTTTTTTTCTTTTCTTTCTTTTAACATAGAAATATAAATTTAAAATTCCATTCGACAATAATTTTTTGATTCACAACATTCACTTGATCATAATAAAGGTAACTGATTAAGTTTTTGATTGATCTGCGATTACGTCAAACATATATGCGATTTTATTTCAACTTTAAATTTATTTAGCTTAACTTTTATTATATTAAATTGTAATAATATTTTATAATTGAACAGACAGACAGAATTTAATTTTTCTCGCCGCTGCCCAGCCCGATGGGGACTGCCTGGTGACATACAGACGGCCCTTGCTGGCTACGAAGAGCGTTATAGACAAGTTTGTGTAGATGTGAAGTGAATGTAGTTCACATAAAAAAAACACAAACATACGGTCTGGTAAATGCTACCCTCAGAATACTGCAATACACAAAGATCAGCCATGTACACTTCATCAGAATGTTACTCTATGCAATAGAGTTGATCAGTAAAACCAATAGTAAGAAAATAAATATTATGAGACAAATTCGAGTAGTATAATGGATATTAATAACTTATGTACAATTCACCGAAATGTTACATTATGCATTAATGAGAAAAAAAATGTAACACGCAAAAGAAGTAATAGAAAAATTAATGTCTTAGCCGAGATTGTAATAATTGGTACATAATGTTACTCTATGCAATAGCGTTGATCAATAAATTCGATAGCAAGATAAAAGTACAAAAATATTATGATAGATAGACAAAAATTATAGAGCTCAGTAATTCAGACTCTAACGTACTGACCATTAGGGTGGAACGAAAAAGGGTGTTTCTTCACTTTTTTTGGAAATTGATGTTGCCTTAGTATTCAAAAGATGTCTTTCTAGGTTTTAAGAAGTTATACCAAAATCTAGGAAATATTTTGATATCTTGAGGTCCCTCAGAGACCCTAAAGGTCGAGCAAAAAGACTTTTCTAAGAAAAGTCATTATAAAAATCTTTTCGAACATAATATATATATATATATATATATATATATATTCTTTAATATTTAATTTTATATATATATATATACACACACATATATATATATATATATATATATAGGAGAATTTTTTCAAGCACTCCGAATATAGTGATTGGTAGAGGGAGATGAAAATAAACCTGTTTTTTGGGGGGGTGGGGGTGAGTGCAAAACTATAACCATGTTCCAAATTTTAAAAAAAACATAGTTTGATGATATAGGTATCAGAAAAGAATGCCTCTATTGCTTCCTCTGTTATCACACTGTTATTACATTTCACGTTTTTGCAAAATAGTCCGCTTTTTTTTTTAAACGATGGAAGAGTGCTCCTTGATTTTATTCTAGCCTGAATGAAGCCTTCATGACTCTCGGTTGTTGATACAGCAAGAGATGCTTCAATTACGAGTCGTACGCACCGTTCAACTGCTTGTGTGTGACACGGAAAATTCGGTACAGAGCAGGTTCAGATCATTTTTGTGGGTCCATTTCCTGATTTTTTATAATAGGAGATTCAGTCACTCGCACTTGATCCCATGAAATTAGTTCCGAATACTGCTTAGCAGAAAATTTTATTTTCGGAACATGGAATGTACCAATTTCTGCTTCTTATAATCCTTCATTTCTAAATGTCATATTGAATTTATTGGTCTATTGTCATATTGAATTTATTGGTCTATTGTCATATTGAATTTATTGGTCTATTGTCATATTGAATTTATTGGTCTATTGTCATATTGAATTTATTGGTCTATTGTCATATTGAATTTATTGGTCTACTGTCATATTGAATTTATTGGTCTATTGTCATATTTGCCTTCTCTTTCGTCAATAACCCAACATCTTCCAGCACAGCATTCGCCATAATTGCAGCTGATCGATAAGACACACCAGTTCTATCACAAGCAAGAGGAACATTTGATAATTTAGTTCTCATCTGAGAGGATGATGGTAGAACTTCAAAAGCAAATGAAGTACTTGCTTCGGCACCGATTGATGGACCAGCTTCAGTACTGGTGGATAGAAATGCTAACTTCAACGGTAAACTGTGTTTTGGCTCACATAGATCACTTTCCTCAGAATCGTTGGATATAGATGAGTTTTCAGTGGTGGATGAACTAGTTTCCGCCGTTTCTTCTTGAGATGACTTCAAACGGGATACCATTTTCATTTTCCTTTGTTCATTGTTTTTCAATTTCTTTGTTGTTAGGACATCTACTCGACCGACCAATGGCCATCTTGCGTGTACTTCTTTGTTCTTGCAAGAAATCTCGCTCTAAATTTGGGATCTTTCTCAACTTGTTACACTTAAAGTCTTCAAAATCACATTTGCATGCTTCAATGTCGAAAAATGTCCGTGCTTCGCACTGAAAGGATTTCAAGTTCAACTTGAAAGTTTGAGAATCTTTTCTTTTTTTCATATTTTTCTGAAGATTCTTGTATTTACAGTAAATGTCTGAAATTTTTGCATATCCGTTGGTGAGAAACCGTAGGAATTGAAGCAGTTTTCCAAATATTTTCTGTCTTTGGCATGATAATTTCAAGAATGTCTCCAATAGCTGGATCTTTTCTTGATTGTTGTGCCTTCATATTGCGTTGAGTCAGTAAATAACAAAGCTTAACATCGCCATAGGTGGGCGAGACCCGAGAATCCCACTCTTTAGGGGGGGATTTCCTAAAATGTCACAACCATAAAAGCTTCTGGTCATCATTTTGACTGCTATACACCCTCTCAGTTAAGGGGTAAGATTGAAGATGAATACTGAAAACAAGGGGAAAACATCGGGGCCACTGAACCAATCACGAGTTCAGAGGAATAGGAAAGCCTCTTAAGCGGTGTCATGCTAGAGAATTCCACACGTGCTTAAAACTTCAGGGGCGATGAGGAACCTCAAGAAGTTTGAAGTTTGGGAAAAAAAATTAGGAATGGCATTTCTTCACATAAAGGCATATTTTAAATTCTATTACGATGGCAATTTCGAATTTTTTTTTTCGTTCCACCCTACTGACCATGTCACGTGCAGCACGTTTTGAGGCCTGAGAAATTTTAGTCTTTGACGAGAGTTGTAGTCGACCAGTTCTCTCAGATGCCGACACTCTGAGTTCCTTATCCTTTGAAAGTGATCCTCTAAGATTTGTTGGATGTAGCTGAGGATAGTTGGAATCTTCAAGTTTTTTCTAATGTCAGCCCCCTAATGTACTTTGGGGCACGCACAAGGGTTCTCATTATTTCAGTCTGTTGACTTTGCAGACGCTGGATGTTGGTCTTTGAAACATGAGCCCATGCTGGAGCGGTGTAGGTCATGATAGGTCTAATGATCGATTTAAACAACATGGCTGTTTTTAAGAAATAGTCTTGCACTTGGGAATGTTGTGCGTGACATCATTCCCATGGTTTAGGTGGCCTTAATTCTTACGTGATTTATTTGAGGAACGAAGGATAATGATTGTGTGTGGTTTAGAATACATCCCAAATATTTCACTTCCTTCACAGGTCGTACGGCATCTCTACCCGGGTAGATTGGTGCTCTAGTTAATGCAATAGAGTTTATCAATGTCGATAGCAAGATAAAAGTACAAAAATATCATGATAGATAGACAAAGATTATACAGCTTGATAACTCAGACCCATACGCACGACCCTGTAACGTGCTGCACGTTTCGAGGCCCAATCTTAGTGTTTCGATAACATATGGAAATAAAATTTTAATTAGATAGTTATACATAAAATAAATTACTGTAAGATTCTTATGTTTCTGTGTATTTTGAAACTTTGTATATTTTTTTATTAAATCATTTAAAAAAAATCATGCACGTATAAAATGTATATTTGTTTCATAGTAAGTGCTTGTATAGTATACCAGCACTCACTTGCTAATTTTTCTCTTCCAAATCCAAAAGCTAGATGGTAGCACTCAAGTAAAAACATACAATTCAGACTACGGGAGTTATGCATTGCTGTTTCTGGCAGGCATCAATTAGTTAAAAGTTCTTCCGAGGAATTTTTATGAATTTCGTTTATGGTTTATAATTGTCGGTATTAGTGCATATTTGCTAATGTTTGTATTGTCGAAATTGTTCATGAAAATGTTTTTGAGGAAAATTATTTTTGAAAAAATTACTGAGTTCTATTTATGGATAATTTTCAGAAAATCTTTTGAAACTTGAAACCACACAGCTTTTTTCGCGATAAAATATTTATTCCGATGTTAGTGATAGTGGGAAAATTCTAGAAGTTTCCACATGCCCCCCCCCCCCCCCACTGATTTCTTCAAGAAGTATTCTGAGATCAACACCGACTCAGCTAATATCCAAGGATTGTTGCAGTGACCATCATTTCAGCGCTCTCTGACAACGACAAACTAATCCTTCCTGTCAGTTATCACTTACAGCAATTATTTCCTATGAGTTATTGAACTCCTAGATGTCTAATTTCGAATACGTATTTATTGTTATTAACTCTTTATTCGTCGAACGATTTTTTCCTGATGTATGAATTTACAATCTGGGAATCTGTACAAAAATTCTAATCATAAAAAATAAGTTTCAAGGCATTTATGTGTGAGAAATATTTTTTATCTTCGAATTCAATAACACACACCGAAAACACAAACATAATCTTAGGAAAAGATCTTCAAGGAACTCCCATCGTGTAGTAAAAAACTATGTTATCTATTTCCGAAGAAATAATGCAAGCTTTTAATGAAAATACGCATTGGCGTTGGTGTGTGTTTTTTGTGACATGTTTGTGACAAGTTTGTGACAAACTATCTCACGTAATACTTGTTATAAGCTCCCGAATTTCCCAACAGAAATGGTTGCCAAGTTTTGTTACGACTTACGCAATAACCTTTTTTTCTTTGATACAAAATAAAAAAGTTATTTTTTTACTTGAAGAATCTTCCCATCTGAATTTTTTTTATCACCACTGATCAGGGCCAACACCATTTATAGCAGAAGGCTTCTGCGTGAAGCTCATGACGTCGCTGAACAAAGTCATCTCCCCTATAGCCATTGGATATAACAGGTCGACGCATGCGCCATCTTTACCCTTTTTTGTAGTATATCCATTGTTGAGTCCGATGTTGTCAAGAACATTCGGACACAACATAGACATAACATATCTATGTTATGTCTCAATCCCATATGTCGGTCGCACTTTCTCTGTTGCTTTTTTTCACACGTCTGAATTTGTTGCACATGAATATCTGATTCAATTTCGAATCAAAAGAAATAGAATATAATAACCGGATGAGTTGTGAATAACCATTGGAAAAAAGACGTATGAAGATTTCTACAAATATCATGTATCTTATCATGTGTTACCTTCATGTCAAGTAATTTATGAATACACGTGATGAACGAAAAATTGTTATTATTAAAAGAATAACAATAAATAAATAATAAGATAAAAATAATATAAGAAAGATGAAGACCAATGTTATACAGCCCCCCCCCCCCCATTATTGTTAAATAACCCCCGTACAGCCTTATGCTTTCCAACATTTTCTCACGTCATTTTTCATAGGAGATTCCGGTGCTGGCATCGACCCTAAAAAGACTAAACTCACACTGAATTAATTTTCTTATGATTGCAAATTAAATGTTATGTACCCCCTTCGTAAAAATTCGTGAAAGGCGTGCATTTTCATAACCTTTGAAATGCCTACGGTTAGCCCCATACAATCGTACGAAGCTTGAGTATTCTCATAAATGATTAAGAAACGCGCTTATACTCCTATATATAGAAATTCATTCGAGCTGTGCTCTTCCCTAGACATGCGCACGAGTTTTGCTCTTTCTTAGACAAACGTACGAGATCTGTCTACCCAAGGAAATGCATGCATACCGTTGAAATGCGTAAGATACTTGCGATACGTAACCGTTGGGTTGCAATAAAACGAGTGCCCTCCTAGAAATTCCTACTATGCTTATTAACCTCTAGACATGGGTTTACGTAACCCTTAAAATACTCACGTATTCCTTAAAAGGTTTTCGTACCACGGCGATTACGCAGGAGAGTTACTTATGCCTAGAAATGTTTGCGTATAGCTCTCTAGCAATGCTTGCGTATCCGCTTGCATATTGTGCCGTAAATAAAGCTCTCTTCAATAGTTCTCAATGCTTTAACCATTTTTTTCCATCGCTGTTGCTTGTTTTTTTACGCACCCCCTTAATGGACCATCACGTAGGCTACGTGTACCACAGGTTGTACATATAGGTTAAAACATGTGTGCACATACTGTATATGATAATGAGAGAATCAGGTTATGCTGCAATTATTTTGCTTCTAAATCGCTCTTTCTTGCAATAGAATTTAAAGTGAGAAAAAGCCAACGCTAAGGATTCTGTCCATGCAAAAAATAGGTTACCTTTTACCGACATGCGAAATGATTATTTCGGAGATAAAAATGAATGGTTTTCACACAAATAAAAATTGCTTCAAAATTTTTAGAATTTCAGTTTTTTAAATAATATTATTCAATTTCGATAATTACAAAAAAGACGATATTATTTTTGTAAATTCATGAACAAAGAACTGATATTATGTGTTGATTGCGTATTTTAATCCAATTAGTTCAACACCAATATGGCACTAATGTGATAATTTTTTTCTCATTCGATGTGGATGATAAATGTACGTACAGTGGATTTCCCAATCAGGGTGTCCCAAGAAATGACTTTGTCAGTTGGAAATTAATAACAAAAAAAAAAAACACGGAAAGCAATAGAAATCCACCATTTGATGCATTGCATTGTGTTTGTGAAAACTGCAAATTTTCAGTCAGAGTTTTAAAATTAGTTTTAAAGTTCGGAAACAGATGACGCAGCAATCTGGAACAACTGTAAAATACGGTTCTTTCTAAGAACCATTATTAAAAACCACCATTTGCAGCAACAACACGGTGTAGAAAGTGATCAAATTGTCAAAAATTGAAAGTTAAATTGTCAGGACAAAAATTCGCAGAAACTGAAACAGGTTTTAAGAATATTGTATATTGTTTATCATTATATTGTTTTGTTTTAGAGACTGCAGTGTCATCTGTTAACAAAACTTTGCACCAAATTTCGAAATTCCGATCGAACTCAATTTAGGCCATCCAAGCTGGGACGTTTGCACAGGTATACCATGGTTTTTGCTGCATGCGAATGGCGGATAACTTGAAAATATCTAGAAAAGTACTATTTTGCTTTTTGTTACTAGACTGCGGTGCCACCTGTTGTTTTCCCAAGCACAATGCAACGAAAGGTGGATTTCTATCGTTTCCCGTTCTGTTTGTTTTTTTATTCATTTTATAAATGGGCTCGTCGCTTTTCTGAACACCCTGTATGACCTACATGAGCGTTTCTCAACCTACGGTACACGACGATGATATAGGTGGTCCTCAGGCAAACTTAATAAAATTATTCACCTGTTTTTTAGTTGATATCAGTAATATCCATATGTGTTCAAATAAAATTATACGTTCATACTTAGGATCACCATACATCATCGAGGAAAATGCGGGAAATCACGATCCATGAATACGGGATATCACTAAATTTTCCACAAAGAAAAATGCAGTTTACTGCTTCAAATTCAATTTGCTATTTACTGCTAAAATTGCTGAAGGTTGTGGAAATAAAGAGCTGCTACAAATCGCAGTGAACAAAAATGTATTTCAAGAGAAAAATACGGTCGAATCCCGTTATAACGAACTCCAAGCCAAGAGACCGGAGAAATCACTTCGTTACAACGAAAGTTCGTTATAAAAGAATTCCAGGTTTCTGCATTGTTCCCGTCTAAACTTATCTGGAGGATTAGAAAAATCTTCGTTAAAACGAGATTTTCGCTATATCGGCATTCGTTAAAAAGGGATTCGACTTTATTCAAATGATTCGATGACAATGTCTCATTGAGAAAAATAAAATTCAGTAAACTGGAATCTTAAATAATAATCGTTAAAACATGGGACATCGACAATTATTGCCTATGCCCCGTATAAACATTGTTAGAAGTAGGCACCATCATGAATAAAATCGTAATTGTAATTCCAAAAAAAATTTAGGACAAAACGTTAATCCTGACAAACATGTGAGATGAATAGTTATAATTTTTGCCATACTTATCATAACATAATTTTCATATTATTATGCAAACGTTGTGTATTCACGACTTAAGTAAATATTAAAAATTTAAATAAAACTATCGTTGAGGAAACGGGATAAAATATATCACATTTTTTCAGACATTTTACTGACCCGAACAACCTTTTCAGAAAGGTTGATAAACACTGGCCTACATCATTGCTGGATATACAATGCTTCATATCCTGATTTCAAACAAAATTGTTATTTATTCAATAAATATTTTTTTTTTCAGAAAATAAAGCAGTCTTTATAGCCATTTCTTGACGAAAGATACAGTATGTCATCTATTTCGAGATAACATATAGAAGGAATAGAAAGACTGACTTGGAAAAAGTCGTGATTCTCTTTCAAATCTTTATATATCTCATTTATATGTGTTTATGCATGTGCATACATTGATATATTTGGTCACTTTCAATGCTTTTATTCAGGTTTGCACATAAAGGCATACCAAAATGAATAAATAAAATTCATATTTATTCCTTCTCTAACCTTTATTTACTTGTTTGAGATGTAAGTTATTGATCAAGACCTATTTATCATTTTGATCGTTCACGGTGCATATAAGCTCTAGTACATAAATATGGTATAATATAAATGATTTACGATTCCGTTTATGCTTGTTAGTTATCTACTATTATTACTATTATTACCATGTCATATTTCCACATTACAGACCAAATGTCAAACATATTTATATTATGTACTTAGTTGTAGCTGATGTTTAATACTTCATTCAACTTCTATATTTCTTCAACGTCGGAACTAATGAAAGAAAAATACGTTAATGTTTTCAACAATGATTTCTTTTTTAGTCATTAGCACTTTAGCATTTCAAGTGAATTAATTTTAAGAAATCTGTATTTTTGAAATGAGTCAAGTTGACAAAGTCAACTAAAGCTTTAAATAAATTTATTATGGAATTATATATGTTACTATATCAAAGAACACGAAATTGGCGAGATCGCGAAATGGTCAATTTCGTTGAATATTGGCCCCGCTAATGTCCGAATTTCGGGCTTTGGCTTGTTCGCGAAGTGATCAGAGATCCCTGACCTGATTCCGATAACGAAAAACATGATTCGGGGCCATCGCCAAATCAGCGTATTTTTTCATGATTTGTGATCATTTTATCATGTTTACCGTAATAGGTTTTTTTTTTCTTTTTCAATCGATATACAAATTCATTTCACTGAAATTCAACCCTCTATGATCCAGTATATAATTGCATATACATAGAAAATACACGGTCGAAAAAAAACCCCCATCATACTTATTTTTTTTTTTTTTTTTTTGATATTTTAGAAAGCACAACTTTTATGTTTTTCCAGTACAAAATACGACTATAAGTACAGTACTTTTTCATCTAGAAAGAGCTGATTCCTGGTTTGTGTCATGTTTGAGAGCTGCTGAAATTTTACGTGTTCAGAGATTTATTTATAAAAGTGCACCCCGCATTGAGGGGTTAGAAATAAAATTCGAGGTAAAAACTATTCAACGTTGCTAAGAGTTTACCTATTTATGCATAGTATTGAAATCAAGGCAAAGTTTATATTTTTGAATCAATTAAATATTTCAGCTAATTAAAAAGTCCACTCTAATTAAATTTCCATGATGATGCATTGTTCCAACTAAAATATGTTAGCAGAACCAATTTAGATCGGTTTTTTTTTAAGAAAAAAAATTTTAACACACTGTTATATAGGGTATAGGGGTAAGCCATAGAAGTGTTTGATATTTTGACACTTTTATTTTTCCTCGATTTCATGCGGAAACGCAATACTATTTTCAGAATCGATTGTGAATAATTTACGTTTAATTGAATATAATTTATGTATATACGTATATTACACAGGACGATGTTAGGCAAAATTGTGAAAACAGTTATCTTAAAATGTTAAAATGTAAGACATAAATACTCAATAAAAAAAAGTATACGTTCGAAATAGTCGTAAACACTTGCAAAAGCGTATGTCTACCTTGTTTGGGGATTTTCTCACAACAGTCTCTGGCGATGCCTGTAAATGGCTATGCTATCTTGAAACCTCTCAACAAATGACATAGTTTGTGCTTGTGCCTTGATACTCCAAGCGATTTACTTAAATAGCCTCGAGCAATAGCAAGATGCAGTAACAATTTGCTTTTTTCCCCAACGTTTCCCCGTATAAGATGTTCTTTTATTTCCTCACACAAGACGAGAAATACCAAGACGTGCCTTAACGACGAGAAAACGACTCCACACTCAAGTTTTACGTATATGTTTATTGTCTACGTCCTTACCTTTCACTTTTTTCTAGATCGCACACCTTTACCTGATTTCTTTTGATTTAAACAGAATCTCCAACTAAACTTTCACTCTTAACATCCGTAATTTAGGATGGAAATGTGATTTCTTATTTAAAACTGAGAAATCGAAAAATATCGTCACATATAAAATAAAGACGGAGCACGTTAAAATAAGAACTATCAATTTTTTTTTTTCAATTTCCAATTTCAAATTTATTTTACAATTTGTGTGAAGGCATGTTATATGATATTATTGGCAACCAAGCAGACGAAATCATGAAAAGGTTTTCTGTTTTTTGATGCATCATGAATGAGAAATATATTTTCAAAAAAGCAACTAAAAACTACTAATTTAAAAAAAATCGAAAACATATTGTATCGGTATCAAATAATTTAAAAGGAATTAATAATGTTTAGCAGAAAACACATTTGGTGGAATTATTAACATTAATAATCAATATTTTATATAATAACCATTGATAATTAAAATTATTTAGTAACTAAAATAATTATTGGTAAAATTAACAATAATTTATTGGAATAATAATTAACATTAACTAATTAAAATATATTTGGAGTATAAAAAGTATTTTTTTCTAATAAATAAAACCGCTGTTGCTAATTGAGAACATTGTTCGTTAAAATTGCAATAGCTATTCATTAAAAAAATATTCATAAAAAATTGTTCGTATTGGTATAATTATCATTATTCAGAAGAAAATATTTGGAAGTAAAATAAAAATAATAATTAATAATTATTCGTTGACTTACTAACTTGCTTCTTAACTGATTAATTATTACTTATATAAATTATTTTACGTACAATTGTGTTTCCGTTTATGTGTACATGTATATTTTTATCTTCTCTTATATGTAATTAGTTTATATTGAGATATTTTACTAAGTATACTACGATACAGTTCTATTTTTAAAAGATTTTCATTAGTTTGATTCAATTTCCTTCAATATGAAATGTTTACCAAAAGCTCCATCCGGACGTTATAAGACGCATCCTTATATGTAGCTTTTTTGCAATAAGATTGATATTGCAATGAAATTGCATGTGATGTATTTAAGGGGGAGCCATCCTTCTCTGTCTTCGTTCCGTCAATGCCGAAAACTCCAACTGGACAATGTACTAGTCAAAATTAGAAGCAATAAATGTCTATTTTTATGTTGATGCTGCCAAAATTTCTTTTGACAGCACCGCGTTTTGACATACCTCTAATTTCTGAGAGCAACCAGAGCTGTATTAACGGGTCTTGTAGATATATATATATATACCTTCTAACATGATCAATAAAAGTCACAATAACTGTGCTCTAGTAGAAAAAAATATCATAAAAACTATTACTTAACTAATGACTTATTTCGAGTTTGATAAAAATATATTTGATTGTACGTGCTATGTTATATCAACATAATGTTTTACGTATCTTCAATACTGCTTATGTTTTTACAAATTTTCAAGAATTCAAACAAATGTTCCAACTTCCGATTATAAAGTTGTTGCCCTGTCTTTCTTGAGGCCAACAAAGAAAAATTCCATGTTTCCAAGTGCAATATTTGCTAAGATACTTGAATTCAAAAATCGGAGAAATGTTATGAGCGAACAGCGAAAAAATAACGGACAACTCTCATTTCCCTCGTTTATGCTGTTCTTTCTCCACTTTTCTCAGATTTTTGAATTTGAATATCACAGTGAATATTGTACTTAGAAACATGGAATTTTTTCTCTTGGCCTCAGGAGGTACAGGGCAACAACTTTCTAATCGAAAGTTAAAAAATGAGGTCACCGTATAAAAATTTAGATTTTTTTTATGTTGTTTTACACTGTATTTTCACTGTCCAAACTGACGCATCGTAATTTGTGAATGACTTGTGAGCATTTTTTAAATTGAAACTTTACTTCTACGACGAGCAACTGATGATATAAAGGCCGCATTAGCACTTCCACGATACCCTATATGTATAATTCATTTCAAACTACTTCATACTAGAGTTCCATTTTTTGCGAAATAATTTACATAATTAACTTTCATTAATTATTTTTCTAAGAAAATGTACTTTGTTTTCGGTGATTCATTAAAAAGATATTTTCATGATATTTTTTGATTTCCATAGAGAGATAGCTTTTGCTTTCAATTTGAATAAGAAGTTTCAATAATGAACTATATTTTCATCCTAAATTATACATGCAAAAAGTATACTTCACGTGGTGATTCTGTTTAAATAAAACGCACACAAGCATTGATGATTCTCGATCGAAACACAAGGAAGATTGGAAGTTTGATTCAATGATTCCTACGGAACACTCTTCTAGAAGTTCCGCAATTCCAGAACTAATCAAATTCATGGAATCAGAATTAGCATATACGGTATTAACAACATATTCTTCAATGACCATACACGCAGCAGAGACATTGCATCCAACCAAATAATCGTGTCACTCACAGATTCAAAATAATAGATTGCAGTAAGTGTTTCATTTGAAACTTCCATATATTCATACCCACATTAGCACGAATATCGAATGAATCATTCCTGTCAAGTACAAAACGGGAATGATAAGAGATAATACGATTATTCCACTTCCAAATGACAGTAATACTTTAAACGGATCAGAAATTAAAGCTCGAAAAGTTATTCAGTGGATATAACTTCTCGCCTGAAAGGGCAAATTATATATACATACGCATGACAATACGATATTAAGTGGAATTCACGTAACCAGAAAAATGAAGATAATGGCTTTGGTATTTGTTGATAGCCGGTCATAATGACCACTTCTTCGAGTTTTAATGATTACGGGGAATATTCAAAAGCCATATGGATTCCTCCTACAATAAATACGTTATCGTTCGAGTGCACTTTTATTTTTATGTACGTCTAGGAAAAACAAAATTCATCGAATCAGCATATGTATGTATGTTACGGTAAATGTGATAAATCCGTTATTATACATACCTACCAATTGTCTTCTTAAGTTTGATGAATTTATCACTTTTACCGGTGAATATGCAAAATACCCCAATATCATTGGTAAATTTGATAAATACTTGAAATTTACCGCCTTTTATCTATGAATATGTATAGTAATCTACTGTAATTTGTGAATTAGGTAAATATGAATAAAATTGCCAATGAGTCTACTATGTATGATAAATATAGCTGGACGCCGATAAAATGATAACAAATTTTACGGTCGTACTCGGATATAATGATGACAAATTTTGCTATAGTACCCCGATATAATGATACAATACATGTATGAATCATCATATATATAGTAGTAGTATAGTTTATTATAGAGTACGAATTATCATATTGCCAAGACGCGACGCTTGGGTATTACGCATAATTTAATAATTACTTATTAAATTTACCAACGACGCTTGGGTACTATGTATAAGCGCCGATAAAAGTAATAAATTAAGTGAAATTTATCAAGTTTACCATCGACGCTTGTGTGTTATGTATGATTGCGGATAAAAATGATAAATGGAAATTTATCAAACATACCAAAGAGCTCGGTGATTATACATAATAACCGGTTTATTATGTATAATAATCGGATTTATCAAGTTTACCGTAACATATAGGCTATATACGGTATTAACCAAGATATTCTTCAATGACCATACACACACATCATTCATATCCGTGCTCACTAGCACGGATATGAAGTGAACTATTCTGTCAAATACAAAACGGGAATGAGAAGAGCTAATACGATTATTCCACTCCCAAATGACAATCATATTTTGAATCAGGGGTGCACAACCCGGCTTTCGAAGGCCCGGCCAGTGAAATGTATTCCGGTAGAAAATTAACCATACGATTTATCCACAGGATCTTTTAGATATGAGTACGAGAAATCGGGATCCATACGAGACATCGGAAATAATCGCTGAAAACACTGGCAAAGCGATTAAAATTGCAAATCACCGCCAAAAAAAAAATTTTTGAAGGCAAGTAAAGTTGCCATTTACAGCTAAAAATAATTATCAAAGGCAAGTAGAGATGTCATCTATAACCAAAGAAAATTGTCAAAGTGACGTAAATTTGCCGATTATAGACATAACGATTTGCCAAAGGCAGGTAAATTTGATGATAATAACCAAAAAAAATTTTTTTTCAAAGTGAAATATAGTTGCCGATTTTCGCCAAACAAATTGGCAAAGATGAGTAACGGTGCTATTTATAACCTAAAAATTGTCAAATGAGAGTAAAGTTGTCATTTATATTTATCGCATATCTGGCCCATGAACAGAAAAGGTTACGCTTTAAATGGATCAGCAATTAAAGCTCTAAAAGTTATCTAATGGATAATAACTTCTCGAACAAAAGGGGAAATATAAATATGCATGACAATCCGATATTAAATGAGATTCGCATAACCAGAGATATGAAGATAATGGCCTTGGCATTTGTTGACAGCAAATGAATGGGCATAATGACCACTTCTCCGAATCTTAATGATAACGGTGAATATTCAAACTCCATACAGATGCATTCTACAGTAAATACGTTATCGTTCGAGTACTCCTTTATTTTTCTTTAGTTATTTTTACTTATATATTACTCAGAAATAACCATAAATAAGAGGAAAATGTGAAATCTCAGATATTTTTCCTCGCAACATTCTATTATTATTATTTTTTTCTTCTGGTCGACTTGTTCGGAGGAGAGTCCTTGGATCGTATCCAACTCGGATTCGGAGTCCGAGGGGCTCAGCCAAACAGAATGGTCCGATCCTTCAGCCCTGGATATATCCATCCACCCTCTACTCCTGTTTTTCCCTCATGATCCTATTCTCTCTCGGCACACGTTACGGCGTCGTTAGAGCAGATAAGGGTATTATTTGAGGCTGCTTTGAGCTTAAAAGAACGAAATGACTTTAGTAAACCTTTCATGGGCGGAATTTATCGCATTATAGCTTCCGCAAATACTCGGTCGAGCACAGTACGTACTCAACACACACACACCCACGCATACATTCCGATACATTTATACTGGTGAATCGAAGGTCTTTGTAGATGTGGAAGGATTTGTTTTTCTTTTTCTGTCTATTCCCCTTTATCCTTGTCGAAGTATCTGTAAATTCCTGTTCAACTGTTTTCTTTTATAAAGTGGTTTCCATTGAAAAAAAATGTAAATGATAAGATAGAAAAAAATGTAAAAATGGGTCTGAAACTTGAGAATCACTTCATGTTTTCTATTTTTTTTTCTCCAAGAAAATGCAAAATTTTCGGGGTTTTTTTCCCTTTGTAATATGAGAATCGTAGAATGTATATTCAAGGACGGAAATATTTTAACCGATGTTTGTGTGAATTTAGATTTTTTTTTTTCTCTGAAGGAAAATGTTCTTAAATATGAATTTATATGGAATTTTTCAACAGCAGAAATTTTAGCGAAGAAATTACATAAAGATTTTTAAATAAAATTACAGTCCACGCCGCATCGTGTGATCGCATCCGGGCTCGTGGTTTCTGACACCAATAAGCGAATAATTACTATATCCGAAAAAGCCCCGTTTGCAAGTATGGTGTCCATAGATCCCGTGATAAATACGTAAAATTTATGAATGAGCATATATATATATATATATATATATACGGGGTGATTATAAAAAAACTATCCCAGCATATGGGCCCCTAACTATCATACCATTCACTGAAACTGGCATGAAATTTTGGCATAAGGTATTTTGATGTATGCGCTCAAGAATGATATGGAAAACAACAGTGTCACTCTAACAGTTACGGTTACAGTGAGAAAATTTCGAAAATATCAAATGGTAACACCAAGTTTTTTGTATTGGAATGCGATCTCCATACTGAAAAACACTAAATAGCGTTGGAATGGCACCTGTCGCACGAAAATCCCCGGAGCTAGGCAAGGAAAAAGTAAAAAGGACTTTGCCGTGCACCAGAGCATTAATGTTCGTTTCATTCGTCACACCGTTTCTTCGGCTGAGATCCCAGCCTGATTAGTCCTCCACAAGGTCATGTGTGAAACACAATAAAATGCTTTATTTTATGCTGCTTCTCTGTCCTTATTGGTTGTCCTCACTTTTAGCCTATCTACCGCCGGTGATTTTCATGCTACAGTTGCCGTTCGAACGCTATTTAGGGGTTTTCACAATGGAGATCACATTCCAATACAAAAAACTTGGTGTTGCCATTTGATATTTTCGAAATTTTCTCACTGTAACCGTAACTGTTAGAGTGACACTGTTGTTTTCCATATCATTCTTGAGCGCATACATCAAAATACCTTATGCCAAAATTTCATTCAGTTTCTGTGAATGGTATGATAGTTAGGGGGCCCATATGTCGGGATAGTTTTTTTATAATCACCCTGTATATATATATATATCTAAGCATGACATATAATTTTAATTCAATTATTTTCGATTTCATGAATAGTCTCATTAATTTTAAATTTCTAGCATTTAATTAACATGAAATAAGCACGATTCTGATAACATAAATACGTTGAGAAGCCACGCATACACTCAGAACACGCATTCCGCGATGCACCAATTCGTTAAAATTTCCACGGAGGAATATGTACGAATTGCGTGTATAGCTGCATATTCACAGCTGCAACAAATATCTGAATAATTTCATCTGACGTGAATATTCGAAAGGAATGATCATTATATATGATTGCAGCATAATTTATAGCTGCATTGTCTCAATAATAATAAAAGAGCATAAAAGTTCCAAGTTGATCTAATGAGGCTCCATCCACGCTTATAGTTTTATCAATCATTTTATAAAATGTACTGAATCATTATGACGATCATCATTCTGCACTGTTGAAAGTTAATTGCGCTGGAACCTATACAGTTCATAGTGGAGTTTTAAGTGGATTTTTTTTGACAGACCTCGAGAGATTCGAGTCTTAACCCCTTGGTATGTGAACATTTTGGAGCTAAAAAAAAGCTTGAAATTCAAAAAAAAAAATTCTCCACAGAAAACTGCTCCACGCAGAAGATAAAAATTATAATGATAAAAATCCACGAATCTGGAAATGTCACTTCCAGTTCCTAAAGGTAGATGGCCGCACTTCGAGAACATAACACGCACACTTCAACCCTTTATACCCAAATTAGGAAATAAACACAAACACGACACTTTTATAGAAATGTACAAATTCATTTCAGGTTTGGTTTTCAGAGAAATATTTATGAGGTAAATGTGCGATTTATTAAAAATGACATTCGTAAACTTATTACATTGTTTGTCTACCCCAAGGGGGAATTAACCATTTCGAAACAGAAGAGAATCTAACAAGAGCCGAGAGAGAAAGAGAGAGTTTCAAACTATAATGAGAGAAAATGTTCTAACTGTATATGGCACTGCCAAAGCCCGAAATTGGCCAATTCGTGACGGGGCCGGCCAGTTCGCGAAGTGTGACCAAAGTTCGATAACAAAAGTCATGATTCGGGATCATCGTCGAGTTGGCGTATTTTTTCGTTATAACTATGACCACGTTAGTTATGGCAACCCGTCAGACCACAGTCACGATGCGGTAATCATTTTTTTCTTCGAAATTTGGCAAGAAAAATTATATAATAAATTTATAGTTTTTCTCTCAAATTTCACTTTTTCTTCTCGGGCCACATGCAGCTAATCCAATACAGTTGCTATATATAGACATGTATCATACGTTGGCGATTAAAAAAATGCATCTCGCGCCTACCGGCTCGTCTTACATCAACACATCGGGCTTTGGGCAGGGGTCACCGGCCACATGACGAAAAGGTCGGCCAAAGTCCGAGTCATTTCCGCAATTTGTACTTTGTCCAAAACCCTTGGTCAATTCGTGAATTGGCCGGCCTTATCGCGAATTGGCAGCATTTTGGGCTATGGCAGTAACATATACATCATGCAAATATCTCATCGAACTTCGATACCTCACCAACTAATTAATCACAAACTATTGAAAGAAACGAATTCAGCATTTTTTTTTTTTGTGTTTTAATTACAGAACTTGATATTAAAGTCTTATGATTAACTTTCAGTCAAAGAAATAGATCTCCCATAATGAACCACTCAAGATACAAGCGAATTAGAAACATAATTCAAACCGATTTGGGAATCATATTCGTGCAGGATATGCTCATTGTAACTTTACAGGTGTCCAATATACGGAAAAGACCGATAAACCTCAGAGTACATCATTATCATCAATCACCAAACGTATTCTGTGAGAGAAGGGAGCTGTAATTATTGGCTCATCATCGACGTAATAAACCACAGATTCCACATTCTTAGAAGGCTTTCTCGGGCTATTACGGATGAAGAAATAGCACGAGAAAATTTTTTTTTTACACTCTTTCATTATTCGCATTGATTCAAACACGAATTTTCATGCCAAAGGGAAAAAAAAAAACATGGGCAGCGGGGAGGAAAGACTTCTTCAGAGGCATGTGATGAGAATAGTTATAGTGTTACGTTCGCTAACGATCTTAAGGCACAGAAGGCGATCCAACTTCCCCCGCAAAATAATAGGAGTAAAAAATATATATATACATATATATAAGGAAGAAAACTCGGATGAAGAATAAGAAGTAGATGTGGAAAAAAATAAAATAGGAAGTAATAATAAAAGAAACGGAGGAAGAAGCAGATTCCTCCAAAGAACCATTTGTACTAGACGAGAGAAAGTTGGACGAGCTCCAAAAGCAATAGCCAAGCAAGGCAACGCGCAAGACTTTTTCCTGAAAAGGAAGAGGAAAGTTCGCGAGATAAGGATTCTCTGTGGGAACGGAGCTTGTGAGCAATTGGGTGTAATTAGCACCTCCAGCGGCACCCCGAGGCACCGTCTCCTTGCGAGAGCAGATTTTTTGGGGACTAAAAAATCTGTTTTCATCTTCTCTTCTCCACTTCATGAGAAGCCATTGAGGTGAAGGTACCAAGCAAAAAGATGCACGGTGAAGTTTTGTTTTCCGGAACTACTTCTTGCTGTATGCGTATAATTTCCACTACTTTGGTCTCAGCACTTCATTTTAATAACTACACAAAATAAACTTTCTATGGTACTTTATTAAATGGTCGTTGTAACTATAACTGTGTGACGCGTTGTAGTACACGCTTTGCATTTTCATAAAAGGCTATTGAATTGATTAAAATTTAAAAGCAATTATTTTCACAAATAATGCAGTATTTATTTTCAGGATGCTGAGAAATATTCAGATCATTCCTATACTCATACGTGCATAAATGTATTGTATGTAATATATTTCAAGTTATAATCAAGTCATTAAATACAAGGCCCCAACAGACAAAATAACTAATTAGGTGGCTAAGAAAAAGATGCCCATGACAAATGCGGATGTCATATATTTCTAAAATATAGCAACCCGCAATTACAAATGCGGATGTCATATATTTCTAAAATAGAGCAACCCGCAATTACAAATGCAATTATAAAAATTAATAACTATATATACGTGATAAAATAATACACAATGCCCATGAAATATATTTATGATTGTCTTATTCTCTAAGTATGGATAGCTTCTCGATTTGCCACCAACATGTTTACCATATTTCATTTAAAATGCATTAATCGTGTTATAATTCACGACCTCCGGAAGTAAGCTATTCCATTTATTAACAAACGAACTAGAACACTCCCTGCGACACCAAAACCTGGAATTGTACCTTACCAAACGATATTGGTGTCCCCTAGTAAAAGCAGTTGATTGACGGCGTATTAATAAATCATGGTACATCCTATCCCATACCGTTGAAAATTTTGAACACTTCGATCATATCCTCCTGACACCTACGTTCTTCCAATGTAAACATATTCAAAAAATGAAGTCTCTCTTCTCAAGTCCCGTGTACTAACGAGGACAAGCGTAGCTTCTCTCTGCACCCCTTCAACCAAGTCTATGTCCCTCCGTAGGTATGGTCTCCAAACCCCTACAGCATATTCCAGTCCAGTCCAGGACGAACTAAGCCTCGAAAAAGCGGTAGAATGACTTTAGGAGAACGCGAAACGAGACTTTTTCCAAAATGAAACCGAGCATTCTATTCGGTTTTCCGATCTTTAAAACACCTGTTCAGAGAAGTCCCGAATCGGTGCTCCTAGTTGTTCCAGGATAGTGACACCATTCAACTCGTATGAGAAACGAGGGTTGTTCGAACCTAACACGTTAGAACCCAACACATATCGCAATCAAATCACATTTAAAAAATATATTTTATTGAAAAGCATTTTCATATTTGTATGCATAAATTGCTAAATAATAAAATTTCATGTTATTTTGCATTTGCTCATTTCTTTTGCGCAATGATCCTTTTACACACCTTATTTTTTATTGTGTAATAAAACTGGGGTATATTTATTGCCTTACTATTGCCTTACTATTGACATAATAAGCCACAAATTCTATTTACTTTTTTAAATTTTTATTCCGTTTGGACACTTTTCTTCAATTAGTCCTCGCTCGTTATATATACTGCAACCAGCAGTCATAAGCTTTTACGCTCACTCATTAAAATTTGATCCCAGACCAGTTGAACTGCCGCTCGGATCAACACTTGAGCCACTTTCTAAGACTTAGTAAATGGTGATTATAAAAACTGTAGAAATGTTTTTTAATAAAATCAAATAAATCAGAAAGATAGAATCGAGGATTAATATTTGTCCCCATGCGTAGTGATATTACGAATTAATAAAAACGTTTAAAAAAAATCCCTATCGAAACTTAATGAGATTCCACCATTTATTTAATATCAAAATCAATACTTACTTAATCTACACTCGAGAATGTGAGGACTGAGCATTTATTATCGTCATTCCCCCTTTTGGATTTTATTTGTCGCGATTCATTCGGAACAGAAAGTGGTGGAGGGGGAACGTTGCCAAGAAGAGACGATGTATTCAATGGGATTATGACATCTAGAGCATTAACTACAAGCAGAGAATTTTTCCTTAAAATTCTAAAAAATGCTGAACTGAAAACACCAATTAGTATTTTTCAACCATGGGCTATAACAAAACATTTTCATAATACCTCTCGAAATTTTTCTTTTACTAAAATCTGAATATTACAATTCAGTTTCTTTTTTCTTTACTAATAATCGTTTACCATATTTTACTTTAATTTTTATATAAAATATTTATATCGTCGCTAACAATAATGAAATTTCTATTCCTTTCATTTACTTAGAGGATCAGAAACAAAGTATGTTCCATTGCTTTTCATGCTTTTTTTAAATGCATTTCAAAAATACTTAATACCTGATACGACACTTGAGTTAATGACTGGATATATATTTTGGACTATAATTGAGGCAATCAGCTCTCTTTATGAAACATTGCCCAATTTGGATCGTGTTATCATCACTAAACAGCTTTAAGTAGCGAAAGACATTTCGACATCACTTCGATAACGATCAACATGTTCAATTTTCATTAATTCTAAAAATAGTGTTTCAAAAAGAGCGGCGGTAAGTAATAATAATGATAACAAGAACGAAAAATGTGTAAGTGCTTGGTCCTCAAGGATGGAAGGGCTGAACATTTATTATCATCATTCCACTTCTGGATTTCATTTGTTGCGATTCATTTCCAACAAGAGGAGGAAAGAGTGAAATACCAAGAGAAGACGGTGTTTTCAATGGGATGATGCCTGGGTTCTTTCGCTAATGCTCTCCATCTCCCCTGCCCTGCGTCGCGAACAAAAGACCACCGAGACATAATGGATTCGTCAGAGATAAGGACATCTAGAGAATTAACTGCTCCACCACACCGCGTAAAACAGATTATCTCTTTTTTTGCCAAAAGCCTTGGCTTCGAATCGACATCATCATCACCATCCTCCTACAACCTTCTCTCGTTGTCACTTTTGTCACGGTTTGATGCTTCGCTCCTTGAGAATTTGTTTTCAAGTGTTTCGTCCGAGACATGTGTAAGAGCAGCCACTCCTGCTGGAATCGCGACGAATATGACGGGCGTGAGATTTCTAAAAATACACATTAACATACGCGAAAAGATTAAGGTTCTAGACAATTTATCTTTCCTCTTCACAAAAGGTAACGTCTCGTAAGGTAAGAGATAATTAGTAGTTATGGAATCGATGTGAGTAAGTTAATCGGTTCTATTTTTATCATTATTAAATTCCATTGTGATTTTCATCGGAAAAATTAGCGTGTATGAAATTACGTTGTGAATCAATAAATGTACTTCAGTATTTTCTAAAAGTAATTCATTTTTCTCCCTTGTGAAGCGTGTTGTTTTCTTTCTGCAGAAACAAACAGTAATCACCCATCACTGAAGGGTCCCAACTGCCTTCTGCATAGTTTGAATGTTTTGGTGAAACTTTTCTCAGTGTTCATCACTGGCTGCTCCCAGGTTATCAGGAAAAAAAATCGAATTTTATTTTTGGAGATATTCAATATCCAAAATTATAAACAATATCTATACGAACAGAACAGGTCTTTAAGAAGCCGTTGGTAATTTTCTCTTTGTGGTTCCCTAAACACCCCTTCATTACAGATGTGAATGATAACCATGTACAGCGAAATCCTTTGTATTAAAAATCTCTGTAAAAACAAAATCACTCGATGGTATCCTTGTTTATAGCTTACAAATATTTCTTCTTTTTGTTGTCACACTTATTCAGTCGGAAAACTTTTCCAAATGCGAGAAAATTTGATCAGATTTGTCCATAACCCGAGTGGCTCAGTGGCAAGATGTTCGTCTTTCCCTTTAAAGGTGGCTTTCAAAGTTAGCGGGTTCGAATCCGGGCAAAGAACATTCGAAACAAGCTCTTCGCCTCCCGATCCTGGAGCGGCCACGGATAGATGGCGCCTCCTATCCACCCAACTTCACTGGTTGGAAATTGTCGTATGGCGATATATAACCGGAGTTGGTGTGCGGTAAAATAAATTTGTCCATATCCTTCATAATGTTTCCCATCAGCCCCAGAGGCGGTCGCAGTCCCGACATTGGAGATGGAACGAAAGATTGAAGGAAGGGAGGGTTCACAAGAATTTTCTTCTAGATAAATTATTAGTTATTAACCTACAAAAAGCAATTGATTAAAGTAGCTAATAAAGGTATTTTCTTTCGATACCCATATTTAATTTTTTCTATAAAAATATTTAAAAAAAATTATTTTTGATCGTCTTGGGAAGGGCACGAGACCCCTAATGCCCGCAACCCCCCCCCCCCCCTTGAGTATGTTTCTGATCAGCTCAAATTTAACGTAAAGTTGAAGCAAAAATTATTTTTGGTATTCTGATGTATGGCTTCATTTGTTTGACTAAACGTTGTACATGCGCGTAAAGCGTATTTCTTTCATTTATCCTCTTTCAACTAAAAAATTAATAATCTGCTTACAATTACAGAGAAAATCGGTGTTGGTGTTGCCATTCCCTAAGTTTGAAAATGGCAAAAAATAGAAATAAATTATCTAGAACCACGTATGTTATATACACATATGGTTTAAATATAGTAATTTTAAAAGATAATCAATATTAATGACCATACAACAAAAAAGCTAGACGTGATGGCCGTTTTTAGCGTTAGATCTGGAATCCGCACCCAAAAACTAATTAAAAATAGCTAAATTTCCCATGCTATAAAAACACCCGTAGACATGTGCAATTACTATCCGACAAAAACAAATTACGTCACGGAAAAGCATGCTGGATCGCTTTGTCATGTTTTCATGTTTCTTGCCCAATTTCTCATTACGGAGAACCGAGCGAAGTAATTATTCACCGACAATACCCAATTCGACATCTCTTCAAGAAAGATATTTTGAATGTCTTAAAGCCAATGGTGGTTCATTCCAGCAACACCAGGGCATTCTGACTATCTTATTGATGTCTATTTTTTCACACTTCTGCCATCAGATATGTCTTCTCATTAACCTCAACAAAATCATTCAAATGGTTTTCGTTTCATACGCTGTCATATATCTTAACCCGGGGATTCTCAACCCATGGGTCGCGATCCAAATTTGGGTAGCACGGGCTACCGCGATGAGTCGTACAAATTGACTTACACACAGGAATTCTTGAGCTCTGGGTATTGACTCAAACTTCATTTCCATTGGTTTCCGAGAAGAGGCGTACAAATCCATTTACAGCCATAGGTTTTTGAGCTATGGGTCACGACCAAAACTTGATTCACGGGTTGATTTGCGGTACAAATCCACTTACAGTCCTGTTATACTTTAAATGCTCTTATTGCGTCACTAATTTCATAAATTTTGAAAATTATACAGCTCCATGGGTCGCGAAGCTGACGTTGTCGATTTTTGGTCGTGGCTGAAAAAGGTTAAGAATCCCTGTCTTAACCTCTCGCATGCCATAGACTTAATAATGAAAATATTAAGGCCTTTAAGTGTCTCCTTTTGACATGTCCCTCTCTCTGATTAATTTTCCAAAAACTTCTCTAACATTTCTCTTCATTCCGAGAGACAGTTATTCATAAAAAAGCTTAAAATACTATAAATGATTTCTTAGGAAAAAGATACATCTTAAATGCATCTTAAATATTTCATCCTCATATGAAATTTTGGAGGAAACACCAAGATATTCCAAAGAAATGCATATAACACATGAAATCCTAAATTGGAATTGTGATTTTTTTTTCCACTATACTTAAAGTATATGAAAATCAAGTTTTATGTTCATGTGTTTATGTACTATGATACAATAGAATCTCTCGATAATGGACACTCATGATACCAAACATTTTTTCCGCTATTGGGGAGGTACGATATACAGTGTCACCTCATGTATACATTTATACACGAGGTGACACTGTTTTCACATTTATACGACGTTTGGCTCCTATACATTTTAAACTTAAAATGTACATTACTGTAAAAGTTATACACCGGTGGTTATGCATAATAACCAATCCCAATCGTCTAGATAAAGAAGGTTTGGTGAAATTCCACTACATTTATCACTTTCACTGGCGACTATGCGTATATTAATGTGTATTAATTCCCAAATAAAGTTGGAATGTAATAAATATAGAATAATACGTGGGTTATTATTCCATATACATGAATACGTGGTCTGCACGTATTTTGCAATGAAAAAGGAATTAAATAAAATAAGTACTATGATAAAAAAAAACATAAAAATCATTGTCTTGTAATGTTGGCTTTCCTCACACATATATCATCATGTGCAAACAAAACCAACACATTACCATTCAAATTCACCATCCTGGACTATAGTTATGTTCAGTTAATCAAGTAATTGATTGACGGATTATCATATTTACCAATACGAGCTTGGTATTACACATAATCACCGTTGAAAATGATATTCCCGATTTATGAACAAAAATTCACAAAATAGCGTTTGAAAAGAAAAATTTGAATTTGCCTTATTTTACTGTCCGCTATCGAGTGTCCTCCTCCAGACCAAGCGTGACCCCCGCTCTGGCCTCCCCCCCCCAGGGTATTTTAGCTGATTCGTATTGAGTATAGAAAGTGTCCGCTAACAGGGAGTGAAATATATTAAGGTCCTATCCTGCGGGAGACCGGGGGATCAGAAAAGTGTCCGCTAACAGGGAGTGAAATATATTAAGGTCCTATCCTGCGGGAGACCGGGGGATCAGAAAAGTGTCCGCTAACAGGGAGTGAAATATATTAAGGTCCTATTCTGCGGGAGACCGGGGGATCAGAAAAATGTCCGTTAACGGGAGGTGTCCACTAACGGGGAATGTCCGTTAGGGACGGTTCCACTGTAGAATGGTATATGTTTTAAAGCTCTTCTAAAAAGTTTCTACTTAACAGATGAGTTAACAGTGAAATTATCAGTTTCTTTCCAAAACTTTATAAGATAGATAAAACGGCCTTAGATTTTGCTTCCATCCTACGATATGTTGAAACAATTCTAAAAACTCGTCAAGTTCAGATAATGCGTAAGTTCAAGCATTACTTCGTAAATCTCAGCATTTAGTACCTATAGGACACATTTAGTAGTCATCTGCATTGCCCTTTGAGTTTGCAAAGCCATCAGATCCCGGAAGTCTGGCAACTGTCCAATAGATCAGTTTCTCACTAGATACGTACTAAGAAAACATGCGAAACACTTTCGGAGACTTTGTTCTCAGAGAGTATTGTGATATATTGCTGTCATTATATTCAAAATGACTAGATATGAACCTGTCTGTGATGTGAAATATTCGAGTAATGTTTCTTCTTCGATCACGTTCCTTATACCCTGAGAAACAACTTTTTCTGTTTTCAATTTTACTCGGAGAACATCGAAGGTATATATGCATTATTTTATAATATTTTTCTCGAGTGTCAGGATCAGCATCTCATTACCCAAACAAAATTCGCATTAAAAAAATTCTGGAATGAAATTTAGTAGTAAGTTTCACATTCGTCTTTTCATATGTGACACTTTTTCTTCCATTCTATATTTTCGGAAATTTGGCGTATCGACTCATTTCCAAACATTTGGCTGCTTTTCATGAGATATTTTGTACTTCAATAATTAGGATCTCAATGAGATATTTTGTATTTCAATAATTTGTATTTCAATGAGATATTTTGTACTTCAATAATTAGGATCTCAATGAGATATTTTGTATTTCAATAATTTGTATTTCAATAATTTGTATTTCAATGAGATATTTTGTATTTCAATAATTTGTATTTCAATGAGATATTTTGTACTTCAATAATTAGGATCTCAATGAGATATTTTGTATTTCAATAATTTGTATTTCAATAATTTGTATTTCAATGAGATATTTTGTATTTCAATAATTTGTATTTCAATGAGATATTTTGTATTTCAATGAGATATTTTGTATTTCAATGAGATATTTTGTATTTCAATGAGATATTTTGTATTTCAATAATTTGTATTTCAATGAGATATTTTGTATTTCAATGAGATATTTTGTATTTCAATGAGATATTTTGTATTTCAATGAGATATTTTGTATTTCAATGAGATATTTTGTATTTCAATGAGATATTTTGTATTTCAATGAGATATTTTGTATTTCAATGAGATATTTTGTATTTCAATGAGATATTTTGTATTTCAATAATTTGGATTTCAATAAGACATTTCCAGCCATTTGGATTTCAATGAGGAAATTTCAGACACATTTCTAGGTGCTTGTGCTTCCATGAGACATTTCCTGGCACATTTCTAGGTGCTTGTGCTTCCATGAGACATTTGAGACACATTTCTAGGTGCTTGTGTTTCCATGAGACATTTGAGACACATTTCTAGGTGCTTGTGATTCCATGAGACATTTCAGACACATTTTTAGGTGCTTGTGCTTCCATGAGACATTTCAGACACATTTCTAGGTGCTTGTGCTTCCATGAGACATTTGAAACACATTTCTAGGTGCTTGTGTTTCCATGAGACATTTCAGACACATTTCCAGACATTTGGGTTTTCGTGAGTCATTTAAAAATACATTTCTAAGCACTTCGCATTTCGTAAGACATTTTTCAAACACATTTTCAAGTATTTTGCGTTTCATACGACATTATCCAGACATTTAGGTTTTAATGAGGCATAATCCAGACATTTAGGTTTTAATGAGAAATTTGTCTTTTGATGGAACATCATCTAAACATTTAGGTTTCGATGAGACATTATTAAACTATTTAGTTGCTCATGGGACATTTCGAATCATTTGTCAGAGACATTCTTCAGACGTGCAGTTTTATACTCCACGCATAGTATTTTTTCACGCATATTTCTAAATATTTTGCTGTTCATGATGTATTTCCAGAAATGTTTACTTCAAAATCATGCACAATATTTTTTATGTTCAAAAGTTATTTAAATCGAATTTGAAAATGGACTTTCAATAAATTGTAATATTTTAAATAGAGCTTTACCACACAACGTGTGGGACCAAACCAAGTTTAAAACATCAGCATATTTTTTTCATGAAATATTACCACTAATTATAACCCTAGAAAAATCACTATTCGTTATCTAAATAAATCGATATCGAGTAAATAAGTGAAATGAAACTGAAAGATAAACGGAAAATCGCCATTCCAATACCTGTGACAGATTCTCTGATGGCACAGTCAGCGATAATAGAAAGAGATTTCAGGGTAAAGAAAGATATAAACGGACACATATTACATCGGGTCATGAAAAGAATGAAAAGAGCGTCGTTTTGAAAGACCAGAAGAAAAAAGCGATGACAAATTTGTTGTCACCGACTCTTTTGGAATTCGTGCTCAGGAGGAAACCGCATTCCCGAGTTCATACCTCAGAGACATCATATATCTTTGGAGTCTTTTTCGGGGGAGTACGATTTCTTACGACTCTTTGACTCTTTCACGACTGAATGCAATGTTCCGAGAAATTAATCACAACGTTCTCACACAGAAGCAGCAACAAGAAAAGAATAAACTCATTTTCTTCTCAAGAAGTCTGTGCTTATTTTTTCATTCTCTAATGATGAGAATATTCTAACTGAAACGTTCAAATATTCAGATTAGTTTTCGCATGAATTGTATTCGCATTGGATATGCGTTATGTGTGTATATGTATGCATCGAAATGGCAAAAACATTGTTGGGAAAACAAATATATATACAAGGTGGGAAAAAGTCCGTAGAAACTTTGAAAATTCATAAAAACCGGAAAAGTAACCGAAGTAATAAATGGTTTGCAGGGTTAGCATCGCTAGGTCACGGGAATTTTTTTGCGGGAAAAAACGTAAACCTCCCTCCCTTGAGAAGAAGAAAAAAAATTGAAACCCCCCGAGAAAATTCTACGTACGCCTATGGTCATGTGGAACACATACTGCAGTAATAAACGATTTGGAGCCATTCTGTTTGTTATTTGCGTATCTTTTCTTTGGCTTGTGTACGTCAGCGCCACCTGTCGGCTGTTTTTGAATTTCTAACGGAAAGGAACATCCACTAACGTGTTATGTGTGTGTGTATATACAGGGTGTCCTGTGAAGTCCTAATAATTTTATCTCTTTAACCAGTCGCCGTAAAAGTGTATTTCTAAATTTAAAACAAAAATTCTCAAAATGTGTTCAGAAATCATTGTGTAGCAATTTTGAGAGTGAAAATAAGGCGAGTCACAAAACAAGAAATTTAAATTTTTATATCGACGCCCCTGTCGTAAAAAATCCCCAATTAGAAAGTTGTTGGCATGTCTTTCCTGAGGAAAACACACAAATTCACGTTTCCAAGTGCAATATTCACTGAAATATTTGATTTCAAAAAGTTGGCAAAGCACAGCATTAATTAACGAGCAGTGCTTCTTTCCCTCATTTATTCTGTTCTTTCTTTTTCTCTGGTTTTGAATTCAAATATCTCAGTGAATATTGCACTTAGGATCATGGATTTTTTTCCACTTAGTCACTATAGTTAAGTTAGAGGATAAGAAACCGCGTAAATACTTGGATGTTTTTTATTTTATGAAAATCTAGTTTATATACTAAGTTCCATAACGGGCTACCGGGGAATGACTGATGCATTGGATTCATGCGACGGCATCCAAAGTCGCGTTGAAGAAGCCTGAACTCCTATAGAATTGTAGGAAAACTGCTAGACAGACCCTGAAATGCATGCTTCCAATTACCCCAAAACTTCAGGGTAATTGAAAACAAGCTTAGGTTCAAATAAACTTATTAAATTTGGTTATTTCATAGTAGTACAAGTGCATAATAGTTATAATAGTTGAAAAGAAGCAACTTTTCATTTCCAGCAGATTAATTGCATGCTATGTTCGTGTGTATGCGGGGCTCTAACGTATTTATGTTGTCGAGTTGCGCTTGCTTCGTGTTCGTGTGGCTATCGGTCTTGCATTTTGTGACGAGCAAAATAAGTTAATTAATATCGCATGATTTCGTGATTAATGGAAATATCACACAAATGAAGAAATTGAACAAATAACCACAGATACAACTTACTGAAGAAATGTAAATATATTGTTCACTGTGTTTTGTCTATGAGGTGAAAGCACAAAAATGCTTGTTCAACAAAAGATCAGAGTATGTAATGATCATGATGTAGATGTGCTTTCAATTCACCTAAGTTCGCAATACAACCACTATTCTTAACATTTGAGGTACCCTCCCCACAGCCAGAAGCTACTAGTGTGTTGTTGGACTAGGATTGCCTACATACGTGCACCAAATCACGCCTCCTTATCCAGAATAAGTTTATGCCCGAAAAATAAATTATCGCCGGGTACTTTTTGAAAAAAACTCGTATTTCAGTCAAAATCATCTTGAAAAATCAACAAAAAATATTTTCAAAATTATTTCTCATTGTGATGCAATATTTATTTTCTATGAAATGTTGATAGTATTTCTTTAATAGCATTATAATCTTAGACATAAATATTCATTTAAGTAAAGATCAGATAGATGTTACAAGACTTTTGTATAAGAAAAGACAATTGTATATTATCCCATACGATTTCCGGGAATCGTAACAAATTGGATAGCAATGTTTGTGTGGTGTAAGAACATCAAAGGAAAAATTACCCAGTTGTTTTTTTCAAATTGATTGCGTTCTATTTATTTTTCATCCTTATCACCGGGACAAAAACGAATTATGTGCAATTATGCCAGAAATGTTTCCGGGAGATTGAATTCCCCAAGATGTACGACTCGACTCGAAGGAATCTTGGTGAGATCGATAAGAAAAAGAAATCTCGCCTTTTTTTTCTCACTGTTTTCACTGAAATTCTCACCCGTGATGTTCGGACTCTCCGAAAATGTTGATTTTCTCTCTCCATGATAAATTACCTCTAGTAATGTTATACCAAAACGTCAATAATGATTAGATAACGAAAATTTACACTCCCCGGAAATATTTTTCATCATGTTCATGAGCGCTCATTACCAGTATATATACATTGGATTATATAATAGCTGATTCTCCGATTTTTTTTTTTTTTTTTTTTTTGATTTTTTTGTTACTTTTTATTTTTTTTCTAATCGCTACGCGAGATTTGTAGCGGTAGCAATATCTTTATGCAACGCCATCTCTCTTACAAAAATGAGAGCATTACTTCTGTTGAAGTATTAAATTCTGAAGAGACACTGGAGGACTTTGTACTAAGAATGGTTCTGCTATTGTATGTGAAATATTATATCAACATTTTCTCAAGCAAAACTTCATCAGATTAATATTTTGCACATGTTTTATTATCTTTGTGTTAATTTGTGTATACGTTAGATACCCAATGAATTACATTGCGCAGTGAATTCTCATAGCGGTCCCCTTCCCCTCGTGCTTTCACAGTGTTTTTGTCCCACTGGTGTACGCGAAAGAGGGGGTTGAATGATATTTTCAACATTTGTTTTCAATATGAATATTATACATTGTTCGACTCAGGAATTGCTATCCTATTTTTTTCTATTCATAAACAGAAACAAATTTATAAAATAAAAATTTATTTTTGCGACACACTGCACAGCCGATTCTGCATATTTATAAATAATTAACGCAACTTTATAACGATTATAGTTTCATAAATTAAAACTTGATTTTTCAATTGATTTACCATACAAATTTATACATAAAATAAAGCACTGAACAATATTTGAAAACATGTAACAATATTTGAGGAGTTCGAAACAATTTTGAATATTGGGCGACCGCCTTCAGATGCGGTCGCAGACAAATAAGTATTTCCCCTTGTATAATGAAAGTATACATTTCAAACTCTCTGAATAATGGTCATCCCTCTTTTAACGACGAAATTTCTGTCCCACCGGTGACCGCTAAAGCGATGTTTTACTGTATTGTTATTTGAGTTATCAATAACCATATATATATACGTATATATATATATTACACTGCTGGCCACCGTAAATGCAACACCCTGAAGGAAGCATGCAAATAATATGAAATTTACAATATGCATTAGCGGAGGTGAGATATGCAAATGATTAGAATTTCAGCGCAGACGCACATCACGCGCGCCTGTGGCGCCACTTCAAAGCGCTATTTAAGGCTTGGAGATTTCGACGATTTGAAGTACGGCAATTGTGTTTTTCTTGTAGTTTTTTCAAAAAAACGATCAATTATGCCTCGTAGAAAACAGCGATCATCTTTTGATCAAGTATCCGAGTTCGACAGAGGAAGGATAGTGGCCTACCGAGATTGTGGATTATCTTTCAGGGAAATCGGTAGTCGTGTTGGACGAAACCAAACAACTGTAATGCGGATATGTGATCGTTGGATGCAGGAGGGTACGACGGACTGACGTGTTCGATCGCATCCACCTCAGTGCACCACTTCACGTAATGACAGGCGTATTGTGCGTATGGCAGTGACGGATCGCTCAGCCACATCACGAACCATAGCACAGCACATTAAGTCTGTACCGCATCATCCAGTGTCTGCGCGTACCATTCGACGCCGTTTACAGCAGAGTGGTCTGTCCTTGACGCAGAACCACAGACGTCTCCGCCGCCAATGGCGCGATGAAAGAAGGATGTGGACGGCACAATGGAATGAAATTGTCTTTACTGACGAGTCACGCTTCTGTCTGCAACACCACGATAGTCCGATTCGAGTCTGGAGACACCGTGGAGAGAGGATGCTGAACAGCTGCGTTATGCACCGCCACACTGGTCCTGCACCGGGTATTATGGTATGGGGCGGTATTGGATATCACTCTCGCACTCCTCTAGTACGCATTGCCGGTACTTTAAAAAGCCAGCGCTACATCTCCGAGGTGTTGGAGTCAGTTGTCCTTCCTTACCTTCAGGGCTTGCCCACAGCCATATTTCAACAGGATAATGTGCGACCACACGTGGCACGCATTGTCCAAAGGTTCTTCGTCAATCGCCAGATTGAATTGCTTCCCTGGCCAGCTCGCTCTCCGGATCTTTCGCCGATAGAAAACATGTGGTCCATGGTTGCTCAACGATTGACCCAGATTACATCTCCAGCTGCCGCACCAGATCAACTTTGGCAACGCGTGGAAGCTGCTTGGTCTGCTGTACCCCAAGAACACATCCAAAGTCTCTTTGAATCAATGCCGAGGCGTGTGGCAGCGGTGATCTCCAACAATGGCGGCTACTCTGGCTACTGATTTTGGCAGGAACCACACTTCACAGAAGTCTATAAATTTAATCATTTGATGCTTGGTCAACATGTTATCTACGAAATAAATATTGTTGCGATATCTCTTGTCTTTCTTGGTGTTGCAATTTGGGTGGCCAGCAGTGTACATAACATATAAATGCACCAAAACCACTCTTTTTGCGGACACCGGTAAAACAAAAAATAATAAGTCCGTAAAAAGAGTGGGGGGGGGTGTGCGTAAAAAACGGGGTTGCTATGTGGGAGCTTTTAAAATAAAACTTGATTATTATTTAGCCGTAAATGAGGGATGATCGCATATGCGGGGTAGCCATTAGAGGTTTTTCGCTGTGTTATGTAATTTGAATAGAAATAAGAAGAGCAATTAGAGACCTGTAACTAAATTTCGTTTCTCTCATTATGAATGTACGCTTTTGAATAACGTGATGAGAAAATTTTAAGCTTTAGTTCTCTAAAAAAAAGATTTTTAAAGTTTCTTATATATAAAATGATCCCGAATTAAACGTGCCGCTTTATAGAAAAGTTTATTTAGCAAAGAAAAGCTTCCGGCTGTGTTCAAATTACCAAAGAAATTGAGCCATTCATCTTATCTTTCCCCGTTAATTTCAATAGTCAACCAACCTTGTAGCAATAAAAGTTCGTGGTTTTCCGTTCAACATCACCCCAAATAGCTTCAAGAATTTTCAATTAATTAATCAAACACGGATAAAGTACTCGTATATTTTTGTATTTATTTTTTTTATTTGTTTATTTTCGTAACTTTTTCATTTGCAAACGACGAGATAGTGATGTTCAATATCTTTCAAGATCTAGATAAACTAAATATTGACTATCGTGTAGTTTGATCATTGATTGATTTCTGCAGGAAAAGTTTTCACAATTTTTCGCTTTTGAGCTTCGGTGTCGTTAACGCACATCCATCATGTTAAATATGTTGCAAAATTTATTATTTTTTTCAGCTAGTTCCCTAAGAATGCGTTTCAAACATGCATATGCTTTTAGAATGGTTCGTCACTTATTTAATCCTGCCGGTATATGTGTAATATAAATTAATTATCTTTTGGGTTTATATAATACAATTGAACAACCGACATTAGTTTACCCAAAATTGCAAACCGTGGTTCTTTTGCAATTCTGGGTAAACTAACATCGGTCGGTCAATTGTAATATGTGTAATAGTTTATGACTTTATAATGGTTTGTCCCTTTTTCAATCCTCCCAGTAATAGAAGAAAAAACGGGCAGCGCCGGGTGTTATAGCTTGTTTTACTATGTTATCAATTTAGCGATCTCAGTCATTTCTATCTACCAATTTCAGCAACGAACTGCAAACTACTATTGAACGTATCAAATGTATAAATGTTCTAATTATCGGTGATACCAATACTGACCTCTTAACGCAAACCTCTAATATTACTGCTGAATACTTAAACATATTGTTTAGTAAAGGATTCTAGCAATTTATCCATATTTATAAATAACCTCAATCGAATACATGCCTTGATCACATACTCATACGAAATTCCTCCTATTAGTGATACATATTCTTCCATTTTTTTCTCTGATTTAACAGACAATTAGGCCACAATTTTTAAGCTGGGTTTCAGTATACCCACTTCTTCAACTATCAGACCAAAACGAACTAATCGCCAATATAAAAAACTATTTATTGCAAACTTCTCATATTTGTCTTCGAAATTAAAATCTTTCATTCAATAAAACTGACCCTTCTAATAATTTTGAAGAGTTTTTATTTAAACTTGAAACAATAGTATACAATCACACTACATATGTTAATTGTAAGAATAATCGAACACAGCTGAATCCTTGGATCACTCATGAATTACACCTGCAGAAAATTAAGAAAAAAATTTGCTATAAAACGCGAACGTTTCCTATCGTATCCCATTAAACATAGCCCATAAAAATGTTGTAAAACTAATCAAATCCAAAATAAAATCTGCTAACACTAAATATTTTTCCAAACAATTTTCAAAATGTAACACTGCCACAGAACTTTGGAAATTCACTGATGGTATAATTAATAAAACTGATGGTTAAAATAAGCTGTTTTCCTCCGATTCTGATCCTATTCCACTCTGGCCAAACACTCAAATTCTCATTCTGTAAATATTTTCCCACCAATATCAACATGGATGATGATTTTAAGCAATACATGAAATCGAATTATATCTCTCAATATACCTTTTTCCAACAACTGCTGAGGAAATCGGTGCAATTACTAAATAATTACCCACTTGGGGATCCCTTGCAGAAATGATAAATACCAAGGTCTTGAAAATTCTTCCATATATTTTATATTTTGAATACTCTCTCTGATTTGATAAATAAATGTATGGCTAATGGTGAATTTCCGAAATAAGCTATCGTCACTCGTGTGTATAAATCTGGATATCCGAATGATCTTTTTATCTTCACGGCAAAATCTCAGTTTTACCTTCTATCTCAAAAGTATTTGAAACAATTATCAAAAATATAATTGTTTCTTTCTTGTCCTATTTCACAATTTCTTCTCTAATAATCAGTTTAAATTCCTTCCTTACACGCATACACAACAATACAGAAATTGGTCTACTAACATTTACTAAATATATCGCTGAAAATATTGATGAATCTCTAAAAAGACCTTTGAAATATTTATTGACATAAGAAAAGCTTTTGATATATATATATATAGTGTGTATCGTTATATATTATTAAATAAGTTGTCAAATTACGAAATCAGAGGTAATGCTTTCAATCTAATTGCTTCTTATTGAACACAATCAGTCAAAATTCACAATAGCCTTAGCACATCGTTGGAAATATAGAATGGCGTTCCTCAGGGCTCTGTCTTACGACCATTATTATTTTTAATATTCATAAACCATTTATGCAAACTAAATATAAATGCCAATATAATAACTCCCGCCGATGACACAGTATTGCATTACTCAGCTAACGATTTCCAATCTCTAACTAACATAATCAACACTGATTTAATTCGAATTTGAAATTGGTTTGTTTCTATCGACCTACAGATAAACTCATCAAGAACTAAGTTCATAAATTTCTCTTCCAAAATAACATTCATTTTAACCCCTAATTTAATTTTCCATGATCACAATTCTACTATTAGTTCTGATTGTAATTGTCCATGTGCAACTCGTCTATGTTTCTCAACAGAATTTCTTAATAATGGTTACGCGTCGGAATGTGTGCGCATGTCAGGAGTCTTCAACGCATGGCCAGCTGGCCACTGTTGGCTCTCGAAGCTTTTTATCGTCTTCCAGCGATCATTTTTGAAAATGTCTAACAATATCGAAAGAAGATTTAGAAAAAATAATAATTTAATTTTTGCCGCATCTCAGTGAGAGGCAGCACGAGGCCCAAACAGCTTATGGGGCCTTTAAATGCATACATTTCAGACGGAAAAGTGAGCATCTGGGAAGGCATACCTAATCACAAAATTCACAGAAATGCTAAAAAACGCATACTTTATTAACATATAAATTATTTAAGAATTTTTAAAAAAAATATGTTTAGAAATTTTGAATTTATTCTGAAATTGATAATAATTTCTGATTAATGGAAGAATAATTGCAGAACTACTTGAAACAAATATTTTCAGAATTAGCAGAAGAAATAATTTCAGCGTTAGCGACAGGAATTATTTCATAAATGATAAAAAAAATAATTCCAGAATTACTGAAAGAGATTATTTTAGAATTAATGAAAGAAATAATTTGGTGACGCATTGAAGAAAATAATTTCAGAGTTAACGGAATAAATAATTACACAGAATCGTTTGGAATAAATTCACAGTAATTATAAGAAGTGATTAATCAGAAACCTTCAAAGAATTGTTGGAAAATAATTTCTTCAGGAACTAATCAATAACTAAGATTGATAATTATTAAAGGAAATAATTCCGGAGCAAAAGGGGCTCTACAATTATTTTTGGCCCCTGTGTAACTTGTGGGGTCCCGTTGGCCCTTCTGTTAAGATGCCACTGTGCGATTGTAAATTTGGAGTTCATCTTAAAATTCTAAATACCTCAGTAATGAGTAGGTGGTCTGCGTTCTTAGTAGGAAGTTCCTGTTGAGCCCGCGATGTCTGAAAGGTTGAAGATCCCTGGTGTATATGTTATGAACCTAACCTGATGGCTCTTTCTGAGGAATGGTTTATATGTGTTGCTTTCTAAGTGCTACCATCTGTCTTCCGAATTCGGAAGCAGTCAACTTGGCAGGTTTATGTTTCTGCTTGTTGGGTCATGCGTGAATATTTGAAATGTTGTTGGCCTCACTGTTCTCTGTGCATAGCATAAGAACTCCATTATAACTGATGGATAACTTATTTTCCATAAGAACTGAGAATAAACTCATGAAAAAATAAAGAAATATAAGTACAGTAAAATATAATTATTCTATTTCAAAATATCTTCCTTAGATTATATGCGATGGCCCCACCGTTCAGTCCACTTTTTAAAGCAAGTAAAGGAGCCTTTTTCTGGAAGCTGTTTCAGTGAACATCAGGTTCCCCCACAGCTGAAACATCGTCAGCATCTTCATTGAATTTTGTAACACGGAGGCTTTCTTTTTAACGTCGGAAACGGCCAGAAATCGCATGGTGTGAGATTCGGACTTTTGGGTGGATGCTTGATTACTTTAATATTGGATTTACTCATCACGTTTCAGTTTGGAAAAGTTTGGGACAACACATATCTGGAAAGCATCGTGAACTTGATGTTGGATATGACACTACGTGTACGTTGATATGATATTGAATATGATTGTAGCATGGGCAAATGATTGGAACATGACTTTAAGCCTTGACAATTGCATGCTCGCTCATTTTGGTTCGAACAACCACGTTGTTCCATTTACTTACGAGTTGAATGGAGGTGTCGTTCCGTTTGCAACCAGGATCACCGATTTGGGAATTCTCATTGACGAGCGGCTTAGGTTTTCTGAACACTGTTCAGCAGTGGTCAAATAAGTACCGAATCCTCGAAACGCACCCTTCTCAAAACAGTCTCTTTGAGTTCTCCTAAAGTGATCACGGGGCCTAGTTCATCCTAGTACATCGACAAGTTTTGGAGACCATATTTACAGAGTGACGTAGACTTGATTATAGGAGTGCAGAGAAGAGCCACTTGTGTTCTTGATGGCACACGGGGCTTAAGCCAAGAAGAAAGACAGACGATTTTTTTAATACATTTACATTGGAAGAGCACAGATAGCGAAGAGGATTTTACACTTCGATCATATCGATCATATCGAAGTGTATAAAATTTTCAACGGAATGGATAGTATGGACCATGAGTTTTAATACATCGTCAATCAACTGCTTCGACAAGGGAACACCACTATCGATTGGTAAGAGACAATTTTAGGTTGTGGGAGTTTTACACTAATAGGGTTGAGAATAAATGGAATAGCTTGCCTCCGGGGATCGTGAATTATAATACAATTGGAGCGTTTTAAAAAAAAGTACGTTAAACATATTGGGATAAATCGAGAAGCTATCCATACGTTGATGAGACAACCATAATATTTTATGGGCAGTATATTTATATTTAATCATAATTATTGATTTTTTAATTATCTTATTGGGTTGCTGTATTTTTGATATGAATTCAACATCCATATTTTTATGTTCATCTTTTTTCAGTCACCTGGTTGGCATTTTGCCTGTTGTGGCATTTGTATGTTTACTTGTATTCGTACATCACGATAACGCCCGTCCGCATGGCACTACTTCTGTTCAGCAATATCTTAGTAAATTCAATATTAAAATCACTCCACTACCCCCTACAGCGCAGATCTCGCACCATGTAATTTCCTGGCGTTTTCCGAAGTTGAAGAAGAAGCTCCATGATAGAAAATTCAATGAAAAATACTGACGTTATTTCTTCTGTGCAGGGTTCATTAAGGAAACTTCCGGAAAAAAATCGTCTTTACTTGCTCTGAAAAGAAGAATTTTGAAAATAATTGAATGACGGGTCTATTGCATATCATCGAGGAAAAAATATTTGGCAAAAAAAGAACAAATTATTTTATGCTGTACCTATATTTATTGTTTTTTTATGATTTTACTCTGTTTTTATGGAACGCATCTTACACTGAAAAAATCTCTGTTGTATATATGTACTTTAAGGAAAAAAAATAACTTGATTTGATTCGCCTAAATTATATAATCCATTACGCTTCGCTCTTCTGATGGCGTGTGAAATCCGTTCGTAGCGTGCGCATATGACATTGACAGAAACGTTCCGGCGTCTTGAAATCCTCCAAATCAACGGATAATAACTATCGACCGAAATGGTATTACAGATCCGCAATATCGAGGAAAATCAGTTACACAATGAGTGGATGAACATCTAATTAGAACAATCATCGATACATTACTGCCAAGCAAACTAAGTCCTTGTTGATTAATGACAATCAATAATTAAGGATCCGTGCACTTTATTTTCCCATCTAATGCATACGAAATGGCTACTAATTAATTAATTCGATTAATTGATCACTTTTGTGTTCGTAAAGGCGTGGCGAAACAGTTTAACACCGATGAACTTTACGGCCTGTGTGGGTGCGGCTATTTTTTTTTTCACATTCTTACTCATGAATCTACGCCTACGCGGCTTTTAAATAATGATTTATCGTTCAGTGATGTGTGAGAGAGAGCGAGAGAGAGCAATAGCGCAATCTTAGAAGCGTTGTTTTAACACCTTTATGGTTGGATGGTTTGTTGATTGTGGCATTTAAGCAATATTTTTGTGTTTTCTGAAGCATATTTCGCAATAATTTCATAGAGAATGTTTTCTATTTCAAATACAAACTGATTAAGAATCATAAAAATTAGATTTGATGGGATTGATTTTATTTCATTTGACTTAACTCCCTTTGTATAGAAAAACAACTTTATGATCTAGCTTATTTTTTCTTCTCTAAATTTAGGCATAAGCTAATAAATCTGTACTCAGATGACAGAATGTTATAAGTCATTTTTCCCGAAAGTTTGAGTTGCCCGCATTCCGGAGTCTTGTCCTTTTGAAGGTGGCAAAATTTAATATTTCTCTTTTAGTTTATGAGGAGACAAATTGTATTAAGTCAAAAAGCTGTTTGCAAAATATTATTAATTCAAATTTTAAAAAAAATATGACTTATAGCATTTTGCAATCTGAGCATAGAAATAATATATAAAGTGCTATTGCATAGTCACTTGGAAAAACGATTGCGCTATACGAATCACTGGATCTCATCTCGGCCATTTCTGTTTTGAATCATTATCACCGATGTTTCTTCAATATTAATTTCAGTGTAATATATTACGGCTATATAATAAGCGTTGTTTCGCAGTTGGTACAGGCTGACGTCATGTGTGACGTCATCCCCCAGCTAAACCAAGTGGGCTCGCTTTGCTGCCCTGTTAGTTACGATAGTTTGCAATCACTGTACATTTTACTGAATACTTTCCGAAAAATTATTTTTTTCGATTATTATCATTAGTATCTGTATATTTACTGTGGTTTGCTTTGTTCAACTATTTAAACATTTTGAAATGCGAAATTTTGCATTTGCTTACGAGGTGACGTCCACTGAGAATATTTTTCTCGGATCCATATTATTTAAATGACATCATCTTTTATTGGGTTGATTGAAAGCACACATAATTTTCTTTTGAACTTTATAGTAATTTTTTATTATCTGTTTGCTTTCATTTCAATCAGGTGTAGCTTTTAGACGTCTTATTGCTAATACAACTGCAACAAAGGAAGCAAATACAAAAGAAAATCCTAATACAAAATGTTTGAAGTTATTATTATAAATTTGAATGATTTACTATATATTATTACTTAACAAGTATCTCTTGGGTTAAATCCATTTCTTAGGTTGTAGATCATAAAATTATAAAATACTATTAAAATACCACCCGCACATACTTGTGACACTAAGACGACATCATGAACGAGAGATCACTCACTTAGAACAACAAAATTATCAACTCAAATGTTAACAAAGTCACGCAAATTTTCAGCGCGTTTCGTGTGCTGATGCCGTCTACTAAAAACAAGTGTTTGAGCAGTGATGTGTCACGCAGTAGATCTGGTAACAAACCCACTGAGCCAAGACAGAAAGAGCGACTTGAAAGGAATGAAACAGCTCTTACTATTCGTCCCTGATAATATACAGACACGGTGCGGTCGTGTGGGCATCGTCCTGGACTCTCATCGTGAGGACCCGAAACCCACCATGACCCCCTCTCTGTCCCCCATAGGGGATATAAGCTGGTCACCCATAAAGTTTGGGCCATGGTGGAAGAGCGATGCAACATCCGGAGGACCGAGAGACCCCCAGCGGACAAGACAAAAAAATTGAGGTTACATGGGCAGGTGCATACGCACGTCGCCAGCAGGCCTCGAACGGGTGCCGCAAATAACTATAGACATATATGAGCACATCATGCAGGTTCGAGCCTCGTTGGCGTCACTGAGGTTGAACTTGGTTTTCCACGGTTTTCAAACTTCGAAGCGTGAATGTGAGTCGGTCTTTCATTCGAAAAAGTCTCTCTGCAGAAAGCAGGCAGACCTTCAACAGTATACTTACAGAACATGAAAATTCAAGCATTTACAATGTTCACTTAAGAGTATTGAAGCCAGATGTCAGCACCTACATGAACACGAGATAAGCACAACTCGGACAACATAAATACGTCAGGGCGACGCATATACATATACGCATAACACGCATACGCATAACACATTTTGGCATGTACCGATTCGTCAGAAATTCCGCAGAGGAATAGTATACGAGCCCACATTCGAAAAGGTCTCCTCGGAGAGTGTAGGCAGACCTACAACATGATGCTTGCATAATATGTATAATTCAAGGATTTATCATCTTCACTTCAAAATATGGAAAACAGATGGCAGCTCGGCCAAGAACATGAAACAAGCATAACTCTGACTACCTAAATAAGTTAGTTAGAACACACATTTCGGAATGTAGCGACTCCTTAGAAATTCAGCAGAGAAATATATACGAGGTGCATTGTATGGTTACGTAGTAGTAGTAGTAGTATAATATACGCCAGCGGTTCCCAAATACTTTAAGTCGTAGACGTCCTCTAGAGAACTTGGTGTCTGCCATAGACCCCTCCCCCACTTTTAGTCGTGTGCACCCCAGAAAATCTAGGTGTCTGCCATGGACCTCCCCCCCCCCATTTATAGCAGCAGAAACTACTGCCACTGACAGCGAGAATGCTCTCGAACAATGGAGTCAAATCTATTTGACAACTACTACTACTAACTAAACCACACACGCACCTCGTCCTCATATTCTCTGTGTGGGATCTCTAACGAATTCGTGCATGTTAGAATATACGTGTACGTGTTATGAACCTAACGTGAAGTATGTTACCGTGTAATGATTGTCATGCGTAGTGCTGCCATCTACCATCAATTTTTCAAACTATGCGTGAAGTGCAATGATTGAATAATTTTACCGTCGCTCTCTGTGGCGAGACTTTTTAAAAGAGAAGATCGACTCGCATTAGCTCCTCCAATTTGGGAACCACTGAAAACCAACTTCAGCCGACCACAACTGTGGCGACAGTGGGGGTTCGAACGCGGATTCTCGCGATGTGAGTAAGTCACTATGACAGCTCGGCCACTCAATAGCAATGCCACCTATTGGACCAAGAGAACTAAAAACGCTCCATACTCTTATCGAGAGCTGTCACCACGGATGCAATTTCAGTGAAATCATAGCAATATTGCTGTTGCAGTCAATATTACTGCTGCAACAATTCTTCAAGCAATACCGGAAGAGTTGTTTATATTTTCAGTAACTCTTCACCGAAAACAATCTTAGAAAACAATACATTACATGAAATATCAATATCTTTGATCCTCGCAATGGAGCAATTTGAATTTTTAAGGCTATCATTTTCCTTATATGACAGCAGAGACAGGTGTCGTTTTCTTCAGAAAAGAAAAACCTGATTCTGTAAATATGAAGAATAAAACGTTTCTAAAAACAATTCCTCCATTTTTTTTTTTTTTAGAAAATTGTACAACAGGTTGGTTTTCATTATAACCATTCTAACGTGGTGGAGAGTGATTCTATTTTGGTGACTTCTAAGCTTTGACTTGATCTCGTTTTAGCTTAAGAGATTGATAGGAAAATACCTTGACTGGGTTTTTCCCCCCAATTCATCTACACCTCAAGAACTCATAAAAAAATATGGGTTGCTCATGTGTCCGTATAAGAGCCTCACCCATAACTCCACGATGTCTCTCTTGGGAGAATTATGATTACACGTTATTCTTGTTATATACTTATTTCGTGCTGCTCTTATTAAACATCGCATTTTGAAGAAAAAAAATATTTATATATAAATGACTAGAACAATGTTATAATATTTGCTTGTCCCATCAATTACATAGGTTGTTCTCGAGGCGTGTCGAACGAACTATCACTCGAATATATCGAGATTAATGGTTCTCGGTGAGTCTCGTAACATGAAAGTCACGAAATGGTTCTTGTTGAAATAATCGATTTTACATTTGTACTCCATTTAGAGAGTGTGTTTGAGGCTCTGAGGTTTTGCGTCGGGACAAGCATATATGTATATTGAATTTTATTATGATTTTACCTGAACTTACATGATACCGGAAACATGAAAAAATATGTACCCCCTAGTTTTTTTAACTTTTTGCATATATTTGTTGTAAAATAGTTACAGCATAATAGCAGAGTAATAGTGATTATCTACTACTACTTTGTTTTGAAGTTTGAACATCATTATCTCTTTTTCTCGATCAGACTTACAGAAAGTTAACCAAATTACCTTCAAGGTATTCAAAAAAATCAAATTTTAAATTATCATTATTTTTTTTTCAATATCCATATCACGTGTCATTTCCTCGATAGAGAGTTTTATTCATCATTATTAACACTATTTCCTCATATTCTGTTCAGGTTTTTTTCAGCTCCGACAGCTTTTTTTTCGGTTGCTGCGTCCTTGAGAAAGAAATAAGTATTTTAAATAGGTACTTTATGGCAGCATTTTAGGAACTCGAAGTGCCTTTAAAAGAAATATTCAATCACCATATGCATGAATCTCTTGTACAGAGCACCAGACCAACATAGGCCTGCATATCTTTCATCATTGAGTATCACTGAGTGATCTAGTAGCAAGTGGACATAAAACCACATCCCCCTACTATTTCCTTGAAAAAATATGGTGATTCGATACTGAATGACCACATCACACTTGAAACGACCATAACTTATAATGGCATGCGTTCAATTTTATTTCTTGAATACGTAATGGCACCACTTGGCAATTCCCAGTCACCCTAAAGTGCAGGGGCTGTACATCGATTCATACCCACAGTTCTAAGTTTTTAAAACCAATGTTTCCTGGGTCATCTTCTTACTTCTCATTCTTGGTAATAAATCAATCCTTTAGTCGCTTTCAAAATCCTCTCTGAGCAGCCTCTTGAAGCACGACCGACAAATCTTCATTTTGCATCTCGAATTTCTTTTTTTTCCCTCGAATGCCTTTGTATCTCCTTCAGGTTTCTTTTTTCGGTGATTTTATCTGTACGTTGTGGAATCGTAGTTGTTGAATTCAATTAATTAAGTTTAGCATTCTCTCTCCTTGAGCATCAAATTAATTGTTTCCTTATACCGATGTGTTTTGTATTTTCTATCATCTGCGATTGCACGGCAACGTTCACCAAATATGGCGATTTAACATTCTCTTCTTTAATCCTTTCACCACTGGCGGTACTTTGAAGTACACATGAACATAAGATTAAAGGTTATACAGTTAATCCCACTATAACGAACTCCAAGAGACCGTAGAAATCGCTTCGTTATAACGAAATTTCGTTATAAAGGAATTCCAGGTGTTTTAAAAAATGTTTCCATGTAAACTTATCTGGGGATTAGAAAATTTTTCGTTGAAACGAGATTTTCGCTATAACGGTACTCGTTAAAACGGGATTCGACTGTATTATATCTATGGAAGTGGCACTGGTTTTTTAAACCCCCGTAACACATCTCACATGCGTTGTAGAGGTTTTGGTGTTTTGAAGTATAAAAGCTGTACAACTGCTTCCATCATCATATGACAGCACAAGTGTAGGACAACTATATTTCTTAATCGGTTAATTAATAAAATTCATGCAAGACATACAGAAAACTGGATGTTGGTGACGATATTTATATTTTGAGATGTTGATTTTTTTTTTAAGGAAGGCAACACTGATCTCAACCTCTACCGGGAGTCGAACCCGGGTCCGTCGTTTTTTTCCTTCCTTAAAAAAATCAGCATTTCGAAAAATAAATACCTTCACATCCAGTTTCCCGTATATCTTGCATTAACAAGTGGAGAGCGATATCATGTCATATAATAAAACTCAGTTCGTTCGATGTTTCGCCCCTGTAAAAATGTTTACTGGGTCTCACTTTTGTGTGATGCAATAAAACGCGGCTTCTACAAAATGTTCCCAAACAAATGTATAAAACAAATTATGGCTTTGTTTGTGGTAAAATAAATAAATGTTCATAATTGTGTATCATTCAACAAATTTGAATTGACATTTGTTTTACTGTAAGCTTATGGTGCTGATGAAAGTTTCAAGCCAAGTTAAATACGTTACCACTCCTGAGTAGCGTGGTGGTAAGATGCGCGTCTACCACCGTGAAGGTTACTACTACTTTACCCCACACCAACTTCAGTCATAAATCGACATACGGCCATTTCCTACCAGTGGGAAATGAAGGCTCCATCCATCGGTGGTCGCCCTAGGTTCGGTAGGTAAAGAACTTGCTTCTGATGTTCTATGCCCGGATTCGAACCCATGGACCTTGATGGTAACCTTCATAGTGGAAGACGAGCATCTTTACCACTGCGCCAATATTGTCACCGGGAAGGTTACTGTCGCGGTTCCAGGTTCAAACCCACGGGAGGATATATATAGATAAAATGTTTTCCCCTCTCTAACGAACTTGAGACGACCACCAATAGTCATCGCCTTCATTTCCAACCCATCTCATTAATGGCAATAATTTTGTGATATGGCGCGTCAGAGTTTGTGTTTGGTGAAGTAGGTTGCGAATGTGAAGTTTATCCTACCTCTTCTTGGCTGTCTGGGGACACAGTGTACCTAGGTTAGTATTCATAGAGAGACCGAGACCAGGTTTGGGTATAATCGGGTTATTTTGATAGGTCTTGAAGCAGATCTCAGACATATTGAGCTAGCGAAAAACCTCCACGATCTGTATTAAAACGAGTCTAGATTTGAAGAAAAATTCTTCAGCATTTATTGACCGAATTTTCCTTTTTAAATTATTTTATCATATTTTAATATTTTAATCAGAATACAGCCGAATCTCGTTTTAACGAATACCGTTATAGCGAAAATCTCATTTTAAAAAACGAACACTTTCCTAATACCCCAAGATAAGTTTACATAGAAACAATAGAGAAACCTGAAATTCCTTTATAACGAAGTGATTTCTCCGGACTCTTGGAGTTCGTTATAACGGCATTCGACTGTATTTATCTTTTTTTTACTGACGATAGAACAAATTTTCAAAGAAATAATTCAAAATTTATTCAAAAACCCAATCATTGTACAGTCGAATCCTGTTATAAGGAACTTCCAAGAGACCGGAGAAATCACTTTGTTATAACGAAATTTCTTTATTGTACCTATGTTAACTTATCTGGGAGATTAGAAAAGTGTTAGTTAAAACGAGATTTTTGCTATAACGGTAGTCGACAGTATTTATCGCCCAACATGTTTCCAAATATTTACCAATGTCTTTAAAAAAATCTGAATTTTATATTTTATTGCTGGCACTTTAGGTTCCTCCAAATGCAGGTAATACTCAGCGTATACAGGGTCCTAAGTCCTAATTCGGCCTTTATATTACCGTTCGTCGTAGAGGTATGGGTAAAACTCAAAAATGCTTAAAATGTGTTCAGCAATCACTCTGTACCAGTTTCAAGAGTAAAATACAATGAGTCGTAAAATAAATAAAAAAATCCGAAATTTTTTATACGGTTCCCCGTCCTCTAACTTCCAATTAGAAAGTTGTTGCCCTGTCTCTCCTAAGACCAAGGAAAAAATTTTCATGTTCCTAAATGTAATTTTCGCTAAGATATTTGAATTCGAAAAATGGAGAAACGTTGGGAAAGGACAGCATAAACGAACTTCTTTACCTCATTTATGCTGTTCTCTCCATTTTCTCAGCGATTTTCGAATATGAATATCTCAGTGAATAGTGCACTTAGAAACGTCGAATTATTATTGTTTGCTTCAGTGGAGACAGAGCAACAACTTTCGAATTTAAATTTGGAAGACGGGGGGAACGGATAAAAATTAAGATTTTTCATTTTACACACCGAATTTTCACTCTTGAATCTGTATGATTCCTGAACCAATTTCAAGCATTTTTCAAACTAGAACCATACCTCTATAACGAACGGATGATGAATTAGGATTTACAGGACACCCTGTATAATCCACATCGAGAAATTCAGATGGTTACAACGTATTTCAATGTATACGCATGGAAATACGGTAGTCCACTTTGTAAAATAAAAAGAAGTAGCAAATAGTCAACGTAGAAAAAATTACCTCTGTTTTCAAAATTCCAATCCACTTAAGCCTAAATTTTACGGCATACTTGATGATGACGCGTGTCAGAATATGACGACGACACCATTTCATTTCCAGCTGATTATTACGCGTGTGAGTGTGGTTTTGTGCAGCAATTGCCCGCTTAATCCTCGAGAGATCTAGCTGCATAGATAGATACGCTTGAAGTGCTCTTTTCCTAGAGTGGAAACTACTTAGAGGCGTTAGTGAGTAGTAACATTTATACCAAACTCCTCTCTCTCTCTCTCTCTCTGAAACAGTTACACCGAGAAATTAGAACCAGGGAGAGAGAGAGAGAAACAGAGTTTTAATCCAAATGTTCCGCTATTAGGCGCTTGCACTTCCTTAATAGCTTTCAAGTGAAGAAATGTGTTTATTAGTGAAATGCATTTCCGATGAGATGTTGGCGAGTTTGTGAAAAGTGTGTACACGTACGTGCCACGCAAAAATACGATATCAGACTGAGAGCGGGTATATTCCACACAGTTACCTGATGCAGAAATGCCTCCAGCGTTGATCGTTCTCCTTCTCCCGGATATAAACTGCGTCCTGTAAGGTGTTTCACCGAATTGGAAAGTTCCAGCTAATTAAGAGTGTAAAACGTGCGTGTTTTCCAGCTTATTTCATGATTACGAGACACATAGTAATACGCGGTCTCACCTTAAAGTTTAAAATGGGTGTTTTGAAATTGTTTTAGACATTTGATTAAGGCACATCAAAACTAATTGTTAAAATTCTGTACTGCTCCTAAAAATACGATAGTCTTGAATAATTGTTATTTCAAAAATGTATCGCTTATTATAACGCAGTAAACTGTAAAAAAAAATTTCAACAAATACGATTTTGTTTTTATTTCATGGATGGAGGCAAGGGCTCGAGTTTTTAGCGCACACACACATACAATTCAAAGTTATATAAAGAAAACCTATTCAATTGGTTTTCTTTAATGCTATGAAAGTGTTCAGGAAGATCTCCGGGCATACCGCTAAAGGGGTTAATCAACTGCAAAAATATAAATATTTATAATTACTTCAAATTATACGAATTTCTTCTTTTAAAGGTGGGTAACTCTTTTAACGAAATTTGAATCACTTGCTTTGAAAGGGAGTTTTACACACTATTGTTCTTTTGGAAAATGACTTGAAGACTATTTCATTCAATATCATTTATCACTTCAAAAATATTAATTTAAAATACCGAAATTTTTGTATTACAGTTTGAAGAGAACTCTATCCCCTAGGATGGAGAACTAGTAACTTTATTACAAAAGATACAACGAACGCTCAATTCATGATGATGTTTCTTTGATCCCCGTGTATAAATGTTACAATACATCACAAATTGATAAATTAATCAGAACTACGCACATTATACATTCTATGTATGTTAGACAGTTCCATTCTAAGGCCTCATAATGGTTAGATAAAAGAAATGCAGAATGTTAGATCAAAGTAAGGTAAAACGAAGTCAGTTTTAGAATGAAATTTTTGAAAAAATGAAATGATTGAACATTTTCCGACCAATAGTGTGAGAAAGAAAAACGGAACATTCCAGTTTCACCAATACCAGTTTACCATAGGTCACATTTGACCAAATAAAATGTATGGTAACCGTAATTTCAAACGTGATTTTTTTCGGATATAGTTATCATTTGGTTATTGTTATCAGAAACCCGAGTTCCGATTTGATCACATTAAGCGACGTCGATGCATTTACAAATTCCGAGAATCAAAGTATTTTACAAGAAAAAAATACCGTATTAATAAATAAATTATTGATCCTAAGAACCTAAGAAATACACTCTATTCATTAATTCAACCACAACAACCTATGAGGTCTCGTCCTACACAAATGGGCCAACAAAATACGTGCCAAGTTGAGCATCCGCTCCTTTATTGTTCTTTAGGGAGAAAAACAAAGAAGTTAAAAAGCGAAATTCCAGCCCAATAGTATTGAAAACTTCTCGAGTTTTACGTAAAAAAGAAAAAAGAAAGGTCATTTCTTACCTCAGACACAATTTCAAGTCGTCCCAAGCGATTTATTCGCAGTGTTTCCAACCTATTGATCCCATTTGAGTAAAGAAAAGAAATCGGAAAGAGTGAAAAAAAAGACCAAAATCTAATGTATAAGAAATAGAAAAGAAAAGAAGTGCTTTTTCTTCGTATTTCTTATTTTTTATCCTCTACTTATTGCGTCCACTTTATGCCTCCGAAAACCATTCATACGTACGTATATGTATGTATACATATATATATGTAGGAATTTATTTATTCTTTATTTTTTAGCCGGCACTTCAGACACCATAAGAAGAATAAACCTTCGAAGGAGAAAAAACTTTCTTCTCTTAGAGACATACTAAGAATATCATTTGGGCGATAGATGAGGCTTTTTCACGACGAGCACAAAATTTCTTTCTCTTAAAACCCTTCGAGCACCATTTTTATTCTATTTTTTTTTCCCGTCCGTGAATATAGAATACATGTGTATAAATTTGATTTTTCACAGATTTTTCTTTTGAATTTATGGAAAAAATTCAGAAAAAGGAGCGAAAGCGAATATTTCTCCCGCGAACTGTGTAGGAACAATTCCTATAATCTAAAATAATATATTCATATGAATATATCTCTCATTATATATCATTATTCAATGCACGGTATTGGTTTCATGAAATTTTATCGCTTATTTTTTTTCCGAAGTGAATTTACATTTATTCTGTGGGAAATATTTCAAATGCTTATAACTCGTACAGCGGTAATCCCGGGATATCTCGGGTTCTTGAAACTCTCTCGATACTGTAAACATGAGCCCAGATACCGTTGTTTTATACTACAGTATATATATATATGTTGCTGCCAAGACCCGAATTTGGTCACTTCGTGAACTGGCCAGCCCAGTTGACCCGGCCAATATCCGAAATTCGGGCTTTCACCGACTCCTATGTGTTTTGATCTCCATATATCTTTATATCGATTCCTATGATTCGGAGACATCGACACGTTGGCGTATTTTTTTTTCTGATAATTATGGTCATTTATAATTAGCTATAACTAATTTTAAAAAAAATTTGAAAAAATTATTATGGTTTGCTATGGCAACTCTAACGATCATATTAATCGGAATATCTGTATAATTCGGGCTTCGGCAGTAACATATATAAGTTTTCCTCTCCTGATGACACGTTTTTCTTTCTCACTGTCCTGTCAATCAACTGCCAATGGGCGGAGTCAGCTTCTATTCAAAGTCTGATAACAGAAGGGGGAAGAGAAAGAATGTTTCTTTCTTCTTTCCATTCGAGTCTGTATACGATTACAGCATAAGAAACAGAAAACGTTAGTTCCCCCCTCCTTCCTTGTTTTATCATAACAATTATTTTGAATTGAGGGAAAAGCATTTATTAGCTCACGAGATCGGAAAAAAATATTCTTCTTGAATATAGCGGGGGGATTTCAAGAAGGTTCAGCGATTTGCATTGTGGCAGTTAAAATGCGGATCACAGGAAAATTTTAAAAACCACTCAAAGGTGAATATTTACAGGGTAATCAACAACTTGAATCCATAAGTATATTTTTAGATAAATTTATAAATACATACAGTAGTTAATAAATGTAAAAATCCAGCACGTCATGTGTGACAGTCAGATTGGATACGAATTTAATGAAATTATATTCGATAATTAAGATGTATATACTGTGTGTGTGTATATATATATAAAATAACGTGATGTAATTTTTATTTAATATATTTGATATACATGGTGTCCTGTAAGTACTAATTTGGCCTTTATCGCAACCAACCATTCGTCGTACAGGTATTGATTTCAATATAAAAAATGCTCAAAATGTGTTCAGAAATGTGTTCAAAAAGATTAGGAAATATGCAGTGATCATTTACAAAATGAAAAACTTGATTGATGAACATTTTTTGAAAGATTTATTCTATGCATGGATATATTCAATTGTCAATTATGCAATCAGTGCTTGGGGAGGAGCATGTTACGAGAATACTCGAAAATTAGATAATATATATAACAGAATAAGATCTCAAATATTAATCGATAGTTCTAAAATACAATGCCATACTCTAACTTTGAGACAAAACTTTTTGTACAGAGTTATCAAATTTTCACGATTAAATGAAAATTACTTGACGAAAACTCAAAATAGAACTACAAATAGATAGAATCGAGTTTATCAAGTACCAAAACCAAATTAAAACATTATATAAAAAGAGCTTTTCCTTCATTGCCCCTAAGATATTGAACATTTTTCACACTGAAAATCAATTTAATAATAATAAAAACATAAATCATGAGATTTTTGACTTCGTAAGACGCATAGATTACGAAACCATTTAAATGAAAGTATTGAAAGAGCAAAAGAGTATAATAATAAATAAGAGAAGAGGTGTACGATGGTTGTATTATTTTGAGCTACACGAAAAACAACTTAATTGTGAACATTATTCAGATATATATAGATAAGCGAAAATACATTTGTGAACACATATCTAATAGATATAATAATGCTGTTGCAAGAGAAAGAAAAAATATTCTATAGCTTATTCCTTTAGGCCTGCTGGAAGGACTTTTCAGTCCCTTGAGGCTACAAAGTGTTTGTTTGTAATATGTGTGCATCCATTTTTTGTTTTTTGTTTTTTTGTGTATTATATATTTGTATTTGTGTAACACATTTCTAGATTTGTGTACTACATACTTGTATTCGTTAACACATGTTTGTATTCGTATAACACATGTTTGTATTCGTATAACACATGTTTGTATTTGTGTATTACATGTTTGTATTTGTAAAATTAAAAAAAAAAATGAGCTTGTACCAGTTTTGAGTGAGGAAATACATTGTGTTGAAAAATAAAAAAACTCTATATTTTTATACGCCCCCCTCCCCATCTTCTAACTTAATATTAGAAAGTTGTTGCCCTGTCCTTAGGCTAACAGGGGTGGGGGAACCATGTTTTTAACTGTAGTATTCGCTGAGGTATTTGAATTCAAAATTCGGAGAAAAGTTAGGAAGGAACGACATTAACTAACGAACAACATACCTTCCCTCATTTATGGTGTCATTTCTCTTTTTTCAATTCAAATATTTCAGCGAATACTGCACTTAGAAACATAGACTTTCTTCTGTTGGGCTCAGAAAACAGAGGACAACAACTTCCTGATTAAAAGTCAGAGGGCAAGGGGACAGTATAAAAATTAAGAGTTTTTATTTTGTGACACATTGTATTTCCACTTTCAAAACTGGTACAGTGTGGCTTTTGAACACATTTCGAGCACTTTTTAAAACTAAAACCATGCATCCACGATGAACGTTTTATACAAATACAAATACAACGCCACAACAGGCAAAATGCCCAACGAGGTGGCTGAGAAAAAGATGCCCATAAAAATATGGATTCATATATTTCAAAAATACAGCAACCCAATTAAAAATGCAATTAACAAAAATTATAAACAAATATATACACATGACAAAATATTATACAATGCCCATAAAGAATACTTATGGTTGTCTGATTCTAAGTATAGATAGCTTCTCGATTTACCCCAACATGTTTATCGTACTTCTTTTTAAACGTGTCAATTGTGTTTCAATTTACTACTTCCGGGGGTAAGCTATTCCATTTAATAACAACCCTATTAGAGAAAAATTCTCTGCGACACCATAACCTTGCATTGTCCCTCACCAATCGCTACTGGTGTCCCCTTGTAAAAGCAGTCGATTGGCGGTGTACTAAAAGTTCATGGTCCATCCTATCCATCCCATTGAAAACAGTGAACATTAAGAAACAATGGCCGAATTTAGATTTACAGGGCGCTATGTATAATATATTTAAAATTATATAATATTTCTTGATTTAAATTACAATAATTTTTAAATGATGATGATTAATAATATGAGTTTATATTTTCATTAAACTTGATTGAAGATTTCCAGTCTTATTATTAGTCCACTTATATCCGTGGCCCCTTTATAGAGCGACGCAAATGCTCTATAAAGGTGCCACTGGTCACTTAAATGATCCGTAAATAGGACACGGGCCGTTTAAGTATCCTCTGGACATGTGCGATGGGTAACTTAAGTGATCTGTATGTGTGCTACTTAGTTTTTATTTTTACAAAATTAAGTTCGAAATCGCGGGGCGCATTAGATGACTCCGAGGGCTACATTTGGCGCGCGCGGGCCAGGGGTTGAGTATACATGTTGTAGACGATCTTTACGTGAGAATTAGGAAGTCGCGGATGGGAATAAATGATGGATTATCATAGATTATTTTTCCGAATAGAAAGAATCGCTTGAAATTATACGTTTTACAGACCACGTATGCAGTAAAGACGGCATACAATAAGCTGAAATTGGTTCTATTTCCATGTGATTTAAGAAACTTCAAATATACATTAACAATTCTTTTTCCTAGATAAAATGCATTTTCAAAAATAACTTTTTGTTCGTGCCGAAAAAAAAGGTAAAAACTAAAACCTGAAAAGTAAGAAAAACAGAATTTGAAACCATAAAAATCCCTTTTACCGTACATTTCCCACGAGTTTACGTAAACCTGTTTGAAAAGGATTTTCAAGAGGATTATCTTACTTTTTTGCCTTCATCGATTTTACTATTCAACTTGTTTGCTACGAAATAGTTTCTTTAAGGAAATATGATGCTTCCCCCCTTACATCCATATACGAAATTCTTACAACATTGGAGATAAGGGGAGAAAAAAACCCATTCATGTGCGTATAGGTTCGTGTTTTCTCAAGATTTGTATCCATGTCGATTTATGTTGCACGAGTACAAATTCTCTACAAACAAATAGACCAAACACTTACGGAGAAAAAAGTATCAAAGCTAACTAAAAAAACAAGGGACAACAAAAAATTACATGGTATAAGTATGATAAAAGAGTACATACACTCTCTCTCTCTCTCTCTCAGATCACTTAAAAAATAAACTCATTTAGATAGTCTATGATAGGAACGATAAATGGTAGAATCGAAACTGTAACTGTGATTAAACTTAGTGGTATGGTTTTATCCGCAATTTTTTTAATGAACAAATATTACGTGACTAAATTTTTAATGATTAACAATGATTTTTATCTGAGTTAATAATGGCTAGCAATATTTGAGTTAACAATGGTTGATATTTGAGTTAACAATGGTTGATATTTGAGTTAACAATGGTTGATATTTGAGTTAACAATGGTTGATATTTGAGTTAACAATGGTTGATATTTGAGTTAACAATGGTTGATATTTGAGTTAACAATGGTTGATATTTGAGTTAACAATGGTTGATATTTGAGTTAACAATGGTTGATATTTGAGTTAACAATGGTTGATATTTGAGTTAACAATGGTTGATATTTGAGTTAACAATGGTTGATATTTGAGTTAACAATGGTTGATATTTGAGTTAACGAGGGTTAACATTGATTTATGTTTTCAATCGTTTATTTGTGAGTTAAGTATGGTTATTTGTGAGCAATTAATAGTTTATTTTTCGTGCAAAAGATATGAGCTGAAATGCATATATGAGTTATCAAAAATGGTTTTTATTTAAGTTATAAATGGTCAATATTTGAATTATATATGGTCAATGTTTGAGCAATGAATTGTCAATGTTTGAGCAATGAATTGTCAATGTTTGAGCAATGAATTGTCAATGTTTGAGCAATGAATTGTCAATGTTTGAGCAATGAATTGTCAATGTTTGAGCAATGAATTGTCAATGTTTGAGCAATGAATTGTCAATATTTGATATTTGAGTCCTCGATGGTTAACATTGGCCGATCACTTTTTATCGACAAACTCGATCAGGGTATCGATGGGATTACTAGCAAATTCGCAGATGATGTGAAGCTAATGGGGGTAATCTGGAATGAAAGCGATAGGGAGTTGCTCCAGACCAACTTAAATAGGATTGCAGCATGGGCAAATGAATGGAGCATGACGTTTAGCGTAGATAAGTGCATGGTCGCTCATTTTGGTTCGAACAACCCACGGTTCTCTTACGAGTTGAATGGTGTCACTATCCCGGATGCAACTAGGGTCACCGATTTGGGAATTCTCATTGACGAGCGACTTAGGTTTTCTGAACATTGTTCAGCGGTGGTCAAAAAAAAGCGAATAGAATGCTTGGTCTCATTTTCAAAAGGTCTCTTCGCGTTCTCCTAAAGTCATTCTTCCGCTTTTTCGAGGCTTAGTTCGTCCTGGACTGGAGTATGCTGTAAGGTTTTGGAGACCATACCTACAGAGGGACATAGACTTGATTTAAGGGGTGCAGAGAAGAGCTACGCGTGTCCTTATTGGCACACAGGGCTTGAGTTATGAAGAGAGACTTCATTTTTTGAATATGTTTACATTGGATGAACGCAGGTGTCGAGGAGATATGATCGAAGTGTTCAAAATTTTCAATGGGATGAATAGGACGGACCATGAACTTTTAGTATACCGCCAATCGACTGCTTTTACAAGGGGACACCAGTATCGATTGGTGAGGGACAATGCAAGGCTATGGTGTCGCAGGGCTCTAATAGGGTTGTTAATAAATGGAATAGCTTACTCGCGGAGGTAGTAAATTGTAACACAATTGACACGTTTAAAAAGAAATACGATAAACATGTTGGGATAAATCGAGAAGCTACCCATTGTTACAATAAGACAACCATAAGTATTCTTTATGGGCGTTGTATAATATTTTATCATGTGTATAAATTGTTTATAATTTGTGTTAATTGCATTTTTAATTGGGTTGCTGTATTTTTGAGGTGAAATTATGGATAATTTCATCCATATTTTTATGGGCATCTTTTTATCAGCCACCTCGTTGGGTATTTTGTCTGTTGTGGCGTTGTATTTGTATTTGTATTTGAACTATAAATTACCAGAACTTGAGCTATATATAAATGGTTAACGTTTGCGGTATGAATGGTTAATATTTGCGTTATCAATGGTTGATATTTTAGTTGTAAATTGCCAGTATTTAAGTTATCAATGGTTAACATTAGCGCAATAAATGGTCTCTGAGTTCAAAAATCGTAAATATATGGGTCACCTATGGTACATTTGCGTTATCGATGGTAAATATTTAAGTGAACAAGAGTTCATGTTTGATACAATAGAATATAAAACTAAATTAAGTATAATTTTGGGTGAAAAATTTTAGCTCAAAACTCCGTGGCATACATGGTTTCGAATTTTTTTTTTTTTCTAATCTCTTTATAGTGTATTATAATTTATAACCAAACAACTAAAATCCATGAAAAAGTGTTAAAGATGACAGAAAAATCCCAATAAGTATCAGTTCAATGTATAAAAATTATATAGTAGAAGCTATTGTACCTAAGAGGTCAGTGAACAAACAATATATCTTCACGCACAAAAAAAAATGAAATAACCATGAGTTTTCTTTTATATTTGTTAACATGTCAAAAGAAGATATATTTTCTTATTTCTGTCTGGTACTCAATCAAACGCTATTTCCAGACCGAGAAAAAAGCGTCCAGAAAAGCCTCAAAGTTTCAGATATACTGTACAATTGCTACTTTCTTTCGGTGGTTTCTTGAACACAAAAAAATAATAAAGAGCAATGCCATGTTCAAGGTGATTTTTCTCTCTCCTTTCCTTCTTTTTTATCTGTACAATGTACCGAAGAGGAAAAATAAAACTAGACAGAATTGATGAAAAAAGAGGAGGTTTTTTTTCCACATTTTTTTCATTACTCTTTCGGTTGAACTTCACGTTTTCTTTAATTTCTCTTAGCTTTTGTGAAATCTCTTCTACTGAGCTCTTAACAGTATCCGAAGTCAAGTGTCTGTGATTGGCCGAAGTGATTGAAGTCGATTGCCAAAGAATTTAAGGTGCTTGCAGCAAATTTGCTCTTTCTTGAGGATGACTTTTGGAAAGTTTTGGAACCTATTTATTTTTCGTTTATTACAAGTATCCTTCTTATATCAGCTGATGGATCAGTCATCGGTGAATAATTATCGAATTTAATTGTAAACCAACTCTTCTACGTATGGCTCGTGGGTGTTTTTGGCTCGGCCCACCGACTACTTTGAGGAAAATAATATTGCAGCACCGAAATATGATGCGCTTATGTTTAATAACCCCCCCCCCATGTTAAATTGCTTTTATTTCAAGAGACGTAATGAAATGATATCGTTAGCGTTCGAAGGACAACGCAGTAACGTGAAGCAATATTTGATTGCCACGCCCTTATGAAAAATGTCATAACAGAATTATTCTGTGACCTTGATTTTTTTCTGTAGTATCAATACAATTGTACATATTGTAACTTCTTCCCATTTAATTTATTCAATCCCTGACAGAATTCGCATCGAGATATCTTGAAAGCTTTTGTTCGGAGACATATCAAAAACATTTTGATCACAAGGACGTTCTTTGCGAAGAAAAAATAGATATCTTTATGTATCGTTTTATTCCGATATTTTTCTGGAAAATTCTACGAGACGAAGAATAAGGCAAACGTGATCGAACATTTCAGTGAAGAATGCTTTGATTTCGCATTTTAGATATTCAAACACTAGGTACATAATTATCAAATAAATGTAATTGCTATGCATTTTTTGGATTTTCCTGTGTTTAGAGCCATACTTTTCAAATGGATTAAATATTAATTTATTGGAAGGCATTAACTTTTATCCTTATCATGACCAGTTCATACATCTTCCTGGTTATCTGCCAGGATACTTCGTTTATTTTTAAGTTATTTTTTTTTAAGATCACTTTGCCAAAAAATTTTGGCATCACATTGATAATATGTACGCTGTTTTACAAAGTACTTTAATTCTTTTTTTTCCCACTTAAATACTACAAAAAGTTTTTTTCTTTTCTTTTTTTTTCCCAGCGATAAAGTACACTTGTCAATTGGAGGCCTTGAACCTGAAGACAAATATCCTATTTTTGTGTTATCTTATAAATGAAAGTTTTGTTATGTGACAGTGGCCAAAAAAAAACATCCGAAATAATGCCCTTAGAATAGATGTTCGCGACAAAATATGTTCTTGATTTAAGATATTACAATATAATGCATTTTTAAATAGTTAGCGCAAAGGCTAAAAAAAGTAAATTGCAGCAGAAATCAATGCAACACCACTATGAAAAGTTTTTGAAATAAAAATTTAACATGAAGATCGAAATAGTTTTGAAAATTGAAGAATTTAGAATTAAAGCATTTTGAATTGAGAAATTTTCAAAGCCAGTACTGGGATCATCGTCTCACGGGTATTTTCTAACATGTCGACCCGTTTCAATGAAAAAATTTTCTATTTCTCTACATATGTTCAGGATTGTGTACTTTTTCGGATGGGGGACGCAGACAAAAGGAAATCGCAGGTCTGGACTAAGGTAAGTATTCTAGTACTTCCCAAAGCACAAAACATGACCTGCACCCTACTAGAGGCACAGTGGCCTGCTGAATTTTGTTTTCTGTGGTTTTTCAACTTAAAGGTGTGAATTCGAGTCGGTCTCCCATTTTAAAAACTCTCCGCTGAGAGCAGACATACCTCCAACATGGCACTTACATAAACACGAAAATATGAGCATCTGCCATCCTAACACCTGAGATTGATGACAGATAGCCACCACTGAAACAGGAAACACATAATTCTGGCATCATATAAATACGTTACTGTCACACATACACACATAATAATAGATTCGACATGCAATTAATTGGTTAGAAATTCCGTAGAGGAATGTTGCAGAGGTGGATGTAATACATTTACATCCACACGTTACATCCATGCATTATATAATATGTGAGTAGTTTCAGTACTCCTGAACTTTTGACGGTGGCTCCGTGTTTAAGGGCATCTATCAGCAGCATTCTTTGGTCACCGAAAAATGAGACTTAATGTCGTTGGTGTTTAAGAATCTCTGCCACGACCAAACTCAAACACTGGAAACGGCTACTCGTATTATTTTTATGACAGCCGTGTTTTCCTAAGAGTAGGGTTTTTGCACCGCGTGCGCAGCGTAAGGTTGTTTATTGGATAAAAACTGGAAACTCAAATTTTTTAACCAATCAACAACCTGACGCTGCACAAAAAATATACTCTTAGAAAAACACGGCTTAAGGATTCAAAATCTGGAAACGCATAAGTAATGCTGATCTACTTCGCACGTAAACATAATTTGTAAGGTGAAACACCGCAGTTTGCTTTTACAAACTAAATGTGTATTTTTCTGCAGTACTCGTCACCTTTTTATAGCATCAAACCTAATAATTCCATCACTAAATTAACGTCATAACTACTTCTTCTACACATTGGAATTCTATGATATATTTCCAATCATACAAGCACAACAAGTAAATCGGCAACCAAATGGCTGCTATAGTTTGTGTCAACAAACTAAACGTAATCTGACTTAATCGGCACAAAACTGATGATGTGTTATTGTCACCCACGCAATCCATATATCTTAAAGAACAATGAGGAATGTTGCCAACAACTATCTTCGAAACTATAGCAACTTTTGTCTCGAAAGATTAGCGATATCTCACGATTAATATCTATATCAATTGTCCATTCATCGTATCGTCTAGGAGAGGAAATAAGAGAGTTTATCCTCCTCTTAGGTTTTCTCGTGGCAAAAGTAATTGCTTCGAAACTATAGTAATGCGGTAAGAGTGCTTTGCTGCGCGGCCGAGTGTAAGTAAGTAAATAAAGAAGAAGCAAACACACATTGCAACGCTGGCAAAAGCCATTGCCTGAAGGTCACTGGTAGTGGGGGGGGGGCGCAGGAAATAGCAAAAATCTCATAGATGTTACAGTAACTTGATCACGGGCACACAAATCGATAGAATAAACGGCCAAGAAACTAATCTTTTAAAGGGAACGAAGATCAAGGGAGGGATGGGGTTGCTCCCATTGTGTGACGAGCAGATTCAGTAGCGAATGGTGCTCAGGTCAGGCTGTTCTTTACGACCGCATCATTTGCTCGGGTACATAGACACTGCGATGCGTGTACCCTATATAAGAAGAGACATTATGTGGCAAATATTGGAACAACACCTTGTTCGTGCGGTATCCCGTATTGTGTTGTAACTAGTGCTTCGCTGTTTAAGCCATAAAATTTCTATACGATCTTCCGGAAACATCAAAATTTCAGAGAACAACAATTCACCGAAAATATTTCCGATTCCTTGCCCTCTCTCTTCCAAAAGAAGTTAAAGCCATCTCACGTGTCATCTACGACTCGACTTGAAATAGATTATGCAGTAATGTAATGGTGGGTAGCAGAATAAATCTGAATCACGAATAAATCTGAATTTCACGAAAAATATTGCAATGACATACAACACAGCTTATAACTGGTTTTAACATAACTTTGGCAAAAAGAAAATGGTTTGTGAAAGTAGCACAAAACATTTTTGGAAGTTTCTGTACCTATATTAATGGGCTAGGAGTCATGACTAAAAATCGACAGAATATGCTCCATATAAAAATGTATTTATGCCCTAAAGAATCTAAGAGTATGGTTTCTATAAATAGGCTGACCACGAGGAAAATACGGGAAATCGCCAATCGTTGTCAACAAGGATGCCAAAAAAACTCAAATAAAATAGCTAATAGTTGCTGAAACCTCCAAAAAAGTGCCAATTGTGGCCAAAAACGATTTCAAAGATAAGGTAAGAAAATTGCCAATTATTGCTAAAATCGCCAATTGCGAGAAATGAACCTAGGAAACAGAGAGAGAGAGAGAGAGAGAGGTCTTTGTCGAATAAAACTCGAAATATGCAAATTAGTACTCCAAATTATGAAAATATGCTTTAAATTCTGAAGATCATGAAAAATACCCCTAAATTACTGAAAATCATGAAAATGCATTAAAATTAATGAAAATCCTGAAAATACCTTAAAATTAATGAAAATCGTGAAAAAATGCCCTATCACATAAAAATAGCAAAATGTGTAAAAGGCATAAAAAATATGCAGTCATAGAAATCCTTGCGATAAATGACCTACAACTAACGAATTTAAGCTAAATGGACTTTACAAAAATATACTCGCTGTGCTGTTTACTCTTTTATCAATGTTTGTGTATGAATCCTCACTTTTTTTTTTTTTTTTTCTGAAAATGTTATAGTAACAATGGTTTTTAAGCAATGCTTTAGTAAACAATATAATTTCTACAATACTTCACTAATAATGGTTTGTGAGCAATTCCATAAGAAACGATTCTCTTTTATAATTCTTTACGGATTATTGTCTTCAACAATGATTTAGTAAACAATAGTTCCTACAATGCTTTAGTAAACAATAGTTCCTACAATGCTTTAGTAAACAATAGTTCCTACAATGCTTTAGTAAACAATAGTTCCTACAATGCTTTAGTAAACAATAGTTCCTACAATGCTTTAGTAAACAATAGTTCCTACAATGCTTTAGTAAACAATAGTTCCTACAATGCTTTAGTAAACAATAGTTCCTACAATGCTTTAGTAAACAATAGTTCCTACAATGCTTTAGTAAAAAATATTCCTTACAATGCTTAAATAGGAATATGAGTAATGTTTTAGTAAACGATGATCTTCAAGAATGCTTTATCAAATCATGCCATCAAAAATACTTTATTAACCGATAGTCTTCAACAATGCTTTATTAAATAATCGTATTTATATTGCTTTAGTAATAATGGTTTTTCAGTAGGAAATTGTCTTCAACAATGCCTTAGTAAACGATTGTTTTCAACCGTGCTTCATTTAACAGTAGTTCATAGTTCCCACAATGCCTTAGTAAACAATTGTTCCTACAATGGTTTTGTAAGCACTGGTTCAAAATAATCATTTTTTTACTCTGGTTAAAAATAGTTTCATATGAAATATGTTTCAATGTATTTCATGTTGAACATGTATTTTGAAATGTATATGAAAATTGTATGCCCATAAAATTAAAAAATTCAAGTAATGATCAAAAGATGAATTTCATTTTATCTACTCATATAATAATTGCATCTCTAATCCATTATATTTACACATATGTTTTCCCAAACAAAACATCATTGTTGTCCTTAAACTAAATGATTCAAAAACCAAAAGAAAAATCCAGGCATCACTTCAATTTATGTATGTATAGACGAAATAATCTCAACACCGATTCTCTCTCTCCCAATTCCAATTGTTAAAAACACATAAATGAATCGTAGCAAAATACGTGAGGAAAATCCAAATGCTTTGGTTGAAAAAACCTCCGATTCAGCAACAAATAATCAAATTATTTCTATTATTTTCATTCCAACAAAAAACTAAAAAATTCCATTCTACTCGGGAAGAATGTGAAACAAAAGAAAAGGTAGAATTGATATCTGTCTTCGTAGGTTAAGAATCATTTCGAATGGAAATCGAATTTCTTATTCGAGCCTCATTAAACGATTAAATCGTTCGAGCGGACGGAGATCGAATGAATCGTAAAGAGATAAGTTTCGTACGTGAATGGAAAGAATAAAAATTGTAACATACTTTTTCTTCTATCCGTTTTTTTACATATTGTACCTTATCTAAGTATTTTTCCAACACCGAGCGTCGAAGGAAAGAGAACAAAAAAAAAAATTGTACGAAGCGTCAAAAATTGCTATTCAGTTTGGCTCCATGCCACGTTTGGTAGTAATTTCGGTGTAATATTCCTATAGAGAGAAAAGTATTATTTCTTACCTTTCTTATATATTTCTTATTTTATACCGTTTTCTTCCACGTGCTTCCCGGTAATGATACCCTTCGAATCTCCCCACAACCTCTTTTATTATTACGTTATTTTTTTACTGTTTTATGCTACGAATTACGTGATTTAAATTCCGACGTGGATACAAAGTGGATTTGATAGATAATACGGGATTAATTCATATTATGGGAAGTTCATCGAGTATTACATGGAAATTTTTCTTCAGAAATCTTTATTATTTCTTAGCAGTAGTAACTGGGGAAAAAAATTAATTGAATACTGTGAAACACGGGTGCGCACAACTTCCAGACTGCGGGACAAATGTGGCTGCCAAGAGGTTCAGTCCGGCCCGAGTAAGGTGTTCCGGTAGAAAAAGTTTCACCACACACAAAGCACGATAAAAAGCCTGGGTTGACCATATTTCCTTCATAAAAATACCGGAAATCAAGATCGAACGAAATATCACTAATTATCGCAAAAAAAAAGTGAAGTTGCCAATTACAGCAAAAATTATCTAAGGCAAGTAAGGTTGCCAATTTTTGAGGGAAAAAAACTATCAAAGGGAAGTAAAGTTGCGTCAATTACAGTCAAAGATATTGTCAAAGGCATTGGTTTAAGAATTATAATAATCTCAATTCTCTTGATTTCAAAAGTTCAAGTGAGCTTTATTGAAAAATAAGGGGGGGGGGGGGAATGGAACTTTGATGAAAATGTTGGGCCAGCCAGAATTACGGGGATGTCCCGTAAAGTGCAGGGCACATGGTCATCCATTAAATACAAGTTTCTGGTGAAATTTGAGAGCGGCAGAAATACCTCAGATCTGGCCCGCAGACTGAAGATGGTTGTGCATGCTCCCTTGCTGAAAAATTTCATGAATTTTTTTGTACTATTTCTCATTTCTGATAATTTTTGGAAATTCCACAAATCTGTACATCCTTGTCATGTAGTTGAAGTTAGTTCAGGTGAGTGGCCGTTTATATGGCTATACTCTCAGTATACACTGTCCGTAGTTGGAATTTTGAGCCTGTCTCCAAAATGAAAAGGTCTCTCCGCAGAGCACAACAGTGGCACAGACTCCAAAACGATACTTCCATAACATCGAAATTCAGGCATTCGACGTTTTCACTTCAAAATATGGAAGCCAGATGGCAGCATCAATACAACACGAAACAAGCAAAACTCGGACAACTGAAATGTTTTAGAATCACACATATACAGGGTGCATAGCAAACAGACGGTATGATATTTTAATGACGAACTGGTGATCCTAGAAGTATACTTCCAATTAAAAAAAAAGTCTCCAGATAACGTGTAAGAAGAAGAATGTTGTCGGAGAAAAGGTTCTGAGGTTTCATTAAGAATAATGAATGTATATATAAGAATGAAGGTATATTTTAGAAGTAATTTAGAGGGGGGGGGCTATTCCATCTCATCTGTTCTCTTGCACTTGTCATATTATATATGTATACGTAGAATACAACAAACAAACAAAACGAAAAAGAAACTCTTATTGTATAATATAAAATAACCATCTCACTAAACACCTCGTTGGTGAGCAAATGGGTTTTATTGGTCTTGTTAACTTGTGGTCGACAACGTAGAGACATGGCTGAAAAGCTCAACCGAGCTCTGGGGGGAGGGGGGGCTCAAACGGGAGCCCGCAACACAGTCACTTTGACCGGCACCTCAGAAATATGGCGGAAAAGCTAAACCAATCGCTGGGATAGATAGATAGATAGAATGAGCCGTCTGTTGGTGTGGCGGGGATATATGAAAGCTATTTGATCAATTTTTGTAAATTTATTGTTATTGTAAGTTTTTAATTTTTCTTAATGTGTTTTATATCATCGCGTATGCACAAATGTAATTTATAATTTACATGCATAATAAAGCACCCGACACCGCCCAACCCCCTCATCTTAGACAATGGCTAAAGTTCACAATTGTCGATAGAACCTGGGCGATGCTTGGTATGAAATGAAAATGTATATTATTATTATCCTAAGTTATATAGATGAGGTTTTTTTTTTTTCCAGCAAAAAATCAAATTATAGATTAGATATGAAATCAATATGGTATAAAATGTATTCAAATTATTTTTTCATTGAAATTATCATACATTACTTTTCAAAGTTTATACTTAATGAATGTAAAAAAAAATCTTGGGAAAACTTTACTTCTAACATCAAAGACCCCGGCCTGTGGAACCCGATTGCAGGTAAATTTAGTTTAAGGACCATTCAAGTATTACGTAAGTAGATTTTTATCCATTTTTGACCCCCCCCCCCCCCACTTGTCAGCAAAATTTCGTCAGCAGCTTAGAATATTTCATACCTTCAAAAAGGGTGGTTGATGACGTAAGCAACCTTCAAACCCCCCCCCCTTTTCATTCCTCCTTTTCATTTTCACCCCCCCCCCCAGACAAAGACCGTGAGTCTGTTATGGTTACCAGACGAGATTAGGACAAATCTAGCTGCTATACGTAAGAGACATTTTCCATTACCACAATAAAACATTGAATATATTAATTAGATATAGCCTTTGAAAATAGCAAATCGATAAACACAGAGAATAAGCTGAAGTTTTTTTATTTTATTTTATAATGTTTTAAGAAAATTCTCTCAGATAAACCCACTACCAAACCACACGTGTACTTCGTCCACATTCCTCGGTGGAACTTCAAACGAATATGTACATGTTGGAATGTGCGTGTACGCGTAGTAAACCTTCCGTGAAGTTTGTTGTAATGCTTGTTAGGTGTAGTGCTGCCATCTCCCATCAATTTTTCTAACCATGCGTGAAGTGTAATGGCTGAATAATTGTGGCGTTGTAGGCCTGATACTCGCTATGGTGAGATCTCAAATGAACCTAGAAATGAATCCTGAATCATTTCAAAAATATAAAATTTTATAAATAAATCCAGATGAACAATCACAGGGTGGTTCTAAATTCGTGGGAAAAACTTCAAGAGATGATATAAGACATCTAAACAAGCATTTTTGACCGTAGAATGTGAGATGAAATCGCAATAGCAAAAGCGGTAGAGAGTGTTTTTAGAGAGTGCTGCTCAACAGCACTTCAATAAAACCAAATACCATATTTTTCCGACGGAATTGATACACAACCATTCGACGGTGCTTGGATGTTGGAGTTTATTTTTTATTGGTGCAAGGACCATCAAGATTATGCTGCGCCAAACAATGGTCAAGCGGTATAATGACTTGCGGTAGAATCTGCGTTACCCCCACCTTTAAACCACATTACAATACCCTGCAACCTCGAATGGTTGATTACGCTTATTGCAGCAAATCCGTCAGAAAAATATATTTGCTTTTGTTGAAATGCCGCGTGCACTCTCTAAAAGCGCCCTCTACCGCCTTTGCTATTGCGATTCGGCCACACATTTTATGACCAAAAATGTTTGCTTAGTCGTCTTATATCGACCTCTTGAAGTCTACTATGAATTTAGAATCACCAAGTATCGAAAAGCAATAGTATAATCCGATATGAATTTTCATGTGATCATGGAATAAGCTATTGATTTTTTTCATTTGCTCTGACAAGATTATCCGAAATCTGTTATCTTCTGCAATTCACTCGGAGAGAGCTTCTATACTATTCTATAAGGGGCCGTTCAAGTATTACGTAAGCAAATTTTTACCCATTTTTGACCCCCTCCTTCTCTTGTCAGCAAAAGTCAGCAAAACGCTGACCCCCCCCCCCCCACCTTGTCAGCATAATTTCGTCATCAGCTCTGCCCCTCTGAATCCTAACGCATCTTGGTGGGATCTAAGACGTACACGGGGGGTCATACAAAAAAATAATTTTTTTAAATTAAAATTTCGGAAGAAAATACCTTTATATGTGTTGTTATAATTTCTGTTAATTTCAATGTCATTCGAGGGATATGAACTCAAAGTATATCTTTAATAAATTCATTGCGACCCGCCCTCTAAGCCATATAATGATAAATCGCATAAAATCCCTTGGCCCAAATATGGCCCTGGGGGTTATCTGATGCGGCCTGCCCTCTTCAAACCTAATTTTGTAAAAATGCACTGAGCGGCACATTTACAGATTGCTTAAGTGTCCCATGGTACAATTCCAGAACATTTAAGCGGCCTCTAGCACATCATTTAAGATCACTTAAATGACTCGGGACACAGGTCCAGCGATCCGTGACACATTTAGAGGTCCCTTGAGTGACATGTGACGTAGTTTTATAGCACTTAAGTGGCCCCAGTGTGGTTCTACATCACTCAAGTTACCCGCGGCACATTCTCATATTATTCAAGTGATGCGTGTCGCAGCTCCAGAGCACTTAAGCGGCCCGGACACATTTCCAGATCACTTGGATCCGCGAAACATTTATAGATCACTAAAGTGGCTCTATAGGGCACTTATCAATGGGGGGGGGGGGGTGGATGTTACTTCATGTTCCCACAAACTATCGAAAGGTTTTTCTCGTTTTTGTAGCACCGAGTAAGATGCCATTGAAAATATTTTATATTTTCATAAAGGGTGGTTGATGACGTGTAAGCATTATCCAAACCTCCTCCCCCCTTATCACCAAAAATCAGCAAATCGGAAACCCCCTCCCATCGATGATGACGTAATACTTGAACGGCCCCCAAGAGATTCAAAGAATAAGGCGCAATATATTTATGTACCCGAGGGATATAAGATATTGAAAGCGGAAAAAATGACAGTGAAATATTCAGTGGACGTTTTTGGAAGTTGTGTTATGGGATGCGCTGACACGTATTTCATATTCGTATAAAAGACCCGTGAAGTTCTTCAAAGCAACTCACAGGGAGTGCAAGAGATAATAAGTGACGCCTTTGTACGAAAGTAGATAAAAGTCCTTTAAAAAGGTGCCTATTTTCGTTTTTTTATTATTATTACAACAGGATATAACCATCATTTTTGATAGGAAGCCAACAAATGAATTTTCTCTCGTAAACGCCCTCGAGTGTTGATACGATTCTCTCAAAGACTGACCCGAAAGGAGTGAAAAAAACCACTGTGTAAGTTGTATTCCTTGAGAAAGAATGTATCTATGGTTTTTTTTTCAAGACGAGACATTTTTGTATCTTTTGATCGATTGCCTTTCGAGGAAAGAAACACTTGCTTCTTTTTTATATTTATTTATTTTTTCCTAGTTTATTCATCAGTCACTGACAACATACAAGAGAATAACCCATTCATCAAGATTTATACTCTCTTCAGTGTTTGTGAGTAGGCCTCGAACTATACCCCGGAAGGGTCTTTTCGTGATGCGATTAGAAAAACATTCGCAGTGTAGTATATATACTGCAGTGTTTCTTAACCTTTATCGCCCATCTTTTCTTCTTAGGGCACCCCCTGTCTCATCTAGCTCTCTATAACAGCCTGATTCACAATGTGGGCCTACGTATCACCGGGGGACCGTAGAAGTTTTAGTTTGACTTTTTAGTGGTAGCAATCTGGATTTATGAAAATTCATATATTTAATGAAAAACTAATTTCTCAGAATTAATAGAAAAATTCATATTTAATAAAAAATTATTTCTCAGAATATTAACGGAAAATTCATATTTAGTGGAGAAAATAATTTCTCGAAATTAAGAAAGAATTCATATTTGATAAGGAAATAATTTACGAACTAATGACAATTCATATTTAATGAATAAATTATCACAGAATAAACAAATTCTGTAGTAATTGAATAATGTAGGGCTCCGTATTTGACACGAAGTCCTTGGTCCCCGTTGGGGCTACCTGTAAAGATTTCAAGGGTTGAAAACCCTGGTTTAGACCAGGTTGATAGATTCCTGGCTTCCTCCGCGTGAGGATAAAAAGTCCCTTTCAAATAATAAAAATTACAGTAAAACCTCCCTCAACAAACACTCCCATTTAGCAGATACGTTCAAATTACGTCCACGGGCTTCAGTGTATTTTGTTATCTATTAACGAACAGTCCTCGTTAACAGAAAAACTTTTCGGGCCCCATGGGTGTCCGTTATTGAGAGGTTCTATTGTATGTCATGGAAAGGGGACAGGATTGTAAGTAGAACCTACTTTCTTGGGGGGAGGAAGCCCTTAGGCTAATCTGAAGTTTAAGTTTTGAGCACATGGAATCTCTCTAAAGAAATTTTGAGCTTTAACCTTCAAAAAGCATTTCCACACTCATAGAAATTGATTGAAACAGCATTCAAAGACATTTTTCGATATTTTACCTTTTTACAATTATCGTTCGCCTCCCCCAACCCTGTGTGTGTCTCTTGAGTGATGGGGGGGGGGCATAAGGATTTTTCAAGATGCTTAGTTGTAGCATGGCGGAAAAAAGGTTGAGAACCACTGCACCAACTCTTTAAACAAGGAGCCAGACACTTTCTACTCATTATATTTATTCTTCTGTAAATTTATAGTGAACAAAAATTTTATAAATCAGATCAGACGATTCTTATGATAGAATTCAGTGAGCGACCCTCTTGTCTTGGATCCATGCAGATTCAGCTGAAAATCATGAGATCCCAAGCGAAGTGTTGCTCTAAGAAAGGGGGGGGTGGGGCTGCAAATAACAATTGACGTTGTCAATTCGAGTTCTGGAAAAAGTTTCTAAGTAACGTATCAAGATTGTCGGGTGCTGTTCCGTATACACAGACAAAATTTAGCGGATATATGTCAAGGAATGTTAATTTTTGTTAAGATGATAAAGAGACGCGCACGCACATACAAGACTGACGGAAAATGATTTTTTTACACACTGTTAGTATATAAAAGTAATCAAATCTTATCAAATTTATTTATTTCCTTATATTTTTCATTTCTTTTATATATATATATTTTAAATATATAAATAATAGTTTTTTTTATATCCTTATATCGAATGAATAATGTAATTTGAACGAAGTTTTTATAGTTGTGTTTCATGTTACAAAAGACGTTTCGAATGAAAGAGCCCATTTGTTTACCCATGAAAAATACACGCCATTGATGATTGAGTCACGCATGCAAACTTAACCCAACTACTTTACCGCACACCAACTCATGTGTGCCATATATCTCCATACGGCAGTTTCCAACCAGTGGGAAACTTACTCTTACCAACCAAGCTAACCAAACTTACTCCAACTGGTCCTTCAGATACATAATATAAATAAATGCAATAGTATATTGCAATAGTTTTACCGACATCGTTCATTTTATATGACAGAAAAGGTTATGGAAGTGAGTAATCCCGCCATCTCAACAATCCGCCCGATATGAAACTTCTCAACGCAAAAGGGAAAAACTCAAGCAAAATGACAGAAAGATCATGATACAGGGAATTCTCTACAACGGTACTCGACATACCCCTAAAACGATATTTTTCCGATGCTTGTTTGGAATATCCTTTACTACTATAAATCCTTCTATAACGATACTTTTTATGTTTGAATCAGTTTCCTTACAAGTTTTTGTTCTTTTGAGGGTGTTTAACAACATCGGTATTTTGCACTAACTACCCTCCTATGAAATTGCCGTGAAGCTTATTTCTGGGTAGGACATGATAACATTGTGCGGTAAATAACTACACAGAGCGAAACAAAACTTACTGAATTTTAATAATCCACTATATACTATATATATATATACTGCTTTACTAAAATTTTTTGCTGAGAATAAATTCTTGCAACTACATTTTATGGTGGTACTAACAACGTCAACACTGAAAAACGACTCCAACAACAGCATAAATTTGGTGGTGACATGTTAATGCTACATCTTGATGTAACGATAATCCTCATACGATATTTTTTTCCTTTGTCCCCAGAGTATCGTTATATCGAGGTTTCAATGTAATTGGGTTTTGGGGATGAAAGGTGTAATTAAAAATTCTGAACGCTTTTTCTTAACGTGACTTCTGATATAATGTGATCTATGTGTGAAATTTTCAACTTTTTCATTCATAGAGACAATTATACCATGATCAACATTTGATTACATAATATGCTTTCGTACGCTAATTGGTTGATTTTCAGTTAATTTTTGAAGTGTAACATGGAACTACGGCACTTCTTGTTCAATAGTAAGGGCCGTTCAAGTATTACGTCAGCAAATTTTTAACAATTTTTCACCCCCTTTCGCCCCCTCCCCTTTGTCAGCAAAATTTCGTCAGCACTGCCTCCTATCTCCTAACGCATAATGGTGGGATCAGAAACGTACGCGGGAGGGGGGGGGGCATAGGGGGTCGTGCGCCTCTACCCACCAGACGAAAAAATATTTTTTAATGCAAAAAAAAAAAATTTTTTTAATTAAAATTTCGAAAGAAAATACTTTTATATGTTATTATAATCGATTTCTGTTAATTTCAATGAAGGGTAAGAACTCGAAATTTCTCTTTAAGAAATTCATTGCCACCCACCCTTTAAGACATATATATGGTAAACCCTTGACCCCGCGGACCAAATGAGGCCCTGAAGGTTATCTGATGTGGTTTGCCCCCCCCCCTCAAACCCAATTTTGTAAAAATGAACTAAGTGGCACATTTTTGCAGATTGCTTAAATGACCCGTGGCGCAATTCCAGAGCATTTAAGTAGCCCGTGGGACATTTTCAGATCACTGAAGTAGGCCCGTGGCACATTCAAAGATCACTTAAGTAACTCGCGACACAGTTCCAGAACACTTAATAGGATCCGTGGCACATCCCTTGAGTGACATGTGGATTTTTATTTTGGAGCACTTAAGCGCCCCCCCCCCCCAGTGCGGTTCTACATCACTCAAGTGACCCGCGGGACATTCCCAGATTACTTAAGTGATCCGTTTCATAATTACTGATCACTTGAGTGATGCGTTGCCCAGTTTAGTTCCGAGCACTTAAGCGGCCCGGAAACATTTCCTGAGCCGAAGGATCCGTGAAATATTTAGAGATCGCTGAAGAGGCTCTGTAAGCGATTTATCATTAGGGAGAATGTTAGTTTAGGTGCCTACAAACTAGCGAAAGATCTCGTTTTTAGCACACCGAGTAAGATACCATTAAGAATATTTCATATTTTCATAAAGGGTAGTTGATGACGTAAGCATCATCCAAACCCCCCATCGATGCTGACGTAATACTTGAATGGTCCCTAAAAAGATAAATATTTTCATGCATAAAAATTGACAACAATTTAGCATAACTGTTTTCCAGTGCCTCAAACTCTGAAATCTATGTGATGAAATGTTGGTAATTTTCATCAATACGAATCGCAAGAGCTGTTGGAATGATAAACGATTATTGTTATTTTAATTCTACATAATAAAAGATAGAATATATCATATTCACATTCATTTAAAATACAGAAAATTGTTTTCATCCTCTTGAAATTTTCCTCTCCATGGTACTTAAGTCGGTATGGGTATGCGTAATATGATTTTCAAGACGGCAAATTTCATCTGAGCTCATTTCGAAACTGAATATCGTCACATTTCGATCGAATACCAACGAAATTCACATATTTTAATGCTGATAATTATCGTCATTTCCAGACCAATTGCAGGGTGAAAACGTTTACTCGAGCACACTAATAACAATTTATGTGATTTCGTTTCTAAACTGTCTTCTTTACTCAGAGAATGGATCTCGATTTCATTTAATGATGCGTAACTTGATCCGGCGTTTCCTTACGCCTCGATTAATTCGTTTGTCTCTTCATAAAAATTAATTGATCGGACTAATCACCGGTGAAACATTCCGATATAACTTTCATCAGCTTCAGTGACTCTAATCAACATAATCGAAATAATAATTTCTTTTTGCCTTTATGTTCCGTTGAAAAAGTGTTTTGTTGACCGAACTTGACAAACTGACTTTTCGGGAGACTGATCCAAAATATCAACGTTTTGTTCCTACTATAAATCGTTATATCCTACCTACTCGTTTAAATCCTACTATAAGCATCTTGATGGTAATAATACAATAATTCTCAAGTTTTCGATGTAATTTGCAACTGTTGATAATGAAAGCAGGGATTTTTAGGTGTACTTTAAATTATAGAAATATAGTATTATTTTCTGGCATCGTAAAGCTTCTTCATCTTGTCAATAATGACATTAAACTTGAACAGCTTCTAGAGCAGGGGTCTTTAACCGTGGGTATACGCTCCCCCCCCCCCCCACTGGAGAGATTTCAAGGAGTCAGTGAACTAACCAATAAACTATTTGTTACAGTTCTTCAAATATAATTGGCTGTTGGTTTCAAACCGGTGTGTAGCATGAAAATGACTATATGGTCATGATACCAAAACTTGTTCATTTTCGTACTGCTTCTGTTATGATACAAGCGTCCCATGAGTTCGCCTCCTTGGTGAAATTTAATTGTAATTAAGATCAACGTGGGGGGACACAGTAGCCGATGATGTCCGATGTGGTCTTGCCTGTAGGGGTCCAAAACGATCGAAAATGGAATATTTTTGACGAAAAAATTAAAATATCGATCGAAAATATTTTTGTGCACTATTTTAACCGATTTCTGTCAATATACGTGCCCAATTATTTTGACCACTGTTGGGCATAAATTGATGACGCTTGGCTCCATGGTCCCTCTTTTGTTGCAATCAAGTATTTGATTAATGATGTAAATTATTATATTGGTTATACTATCATTATATGAGTTATTTATCGAGTGTGTTTAAAATATATAACCCTCACGTTAAATATCAATCATTAATACAGTCGGCAGTCGTTATACCAACCACACCACCATCGTTTCACAGAAACCGATGTTACATTGGAAGGTCATTGCATCGAAATTTTGAAGAAAAAAAAATTATCTTCGGAATACAATTCCTATTTGAATGGAACGGAAAGCAAATAGATTGGATTGGTTTTGTTTTTTTCCCTATTGCATCGAAAACATAATTATTATCCAAATTGTCCAATCGGTGGAAATATAAATTTGCGCGCTTAACATTAATCAGCATCAGTCGAAAGTGAAAGACGATATGCTATTCAAGATCAGCTAATGTGTCACTAAATTGAATTTGCCTGTCTTTTTATATATGTTACGGTAAATGTAATAAATCGGCTATTATGTATACTTACCAATCGTCTTGGTGAGTTTGATAAATTTAACACTACATCCAGTGAATATACATAGTGTAATTGGTGAATTTGATAAATTCATGAAATTCATCGCCTGTGATTGCGCATAATACCCTAGTGTAATTGGTGAATTTGATAAATATGAAAGAAATTCCAAATGTGTCTGGTATGTGTGATGAATATAGTCGGACCCCCCTATATAATGATAACAGATTTTACGATCTATCCCAATAGGCAAAAAGCCCTGTATAATTATTATTGTATTGTATCCCAATATAATGATACAATACATGCAAATACAAAAACAAAGGACACAACAGGCAAACTGCCCAATGAGGTGGCTGAAAGAAAAGATGCTCATAAAAAATATTGGTTGTAAATATTAACAAAATATATTATGATGTGATATGTAATAATTACATGTATGGATCAGTGTATCATATACGTGGTACGATGCGTCATGTTTAACTACGATCGCCGGTAAAAGTGATAAATTTATGGAAATTTATCAAACTTCGCCAAAATTCTCGACGGTTACGCATGAAAACCGGCCATTTGGTGAATTTTAATTTGATTGAATTATACAATTTTCATATCGGTAAATTGCCGTGATGTAAAAACAGAATTTCAAGACCGCTGCATAACCACTCGACTAATTCACCGGAAACTAATCAATCATAAAATTATACATTCTTACTAAAACTCCCAGAACATCTAAAGCTTTTTCTTCGAAGAATTTATACACACAGCAAATTATTGGATAGAAAATGAAAATGCAAATTTCCAAAACAGGGAAGAAAATGTCTAAACACACAAAACTCATAAAAACCACAAATAGTTTCGAGAATCGAAAAAGTCTAAAAACCGTCTGGATATTTCTTTCAGACAAAAAAAAGTATCATTTCATTCACTTTTTTTTTTCATTTTATTCAAAAGTCACTAAAAAATTGAAGGAAAAATAATGTTTTTTTTTTCTTTTCAATAGCCAGACTTTTCAATTTTTATGGCTCCTCCTGTTCAACAAGCAACATAATCCAGACTTTAAAAGTCAAGGGATAGAAAATAGAGCACAACTACATTATTATTATTATTATTTTAAAAGCAGTAACTCGTCCCGAACTTTATCTTTGAAAAAAAATGAAAAATTTCACTTACAGGCTCTTGATGTTATTGCTGAAAATATCATTCAAATTTCATTCGCCATCTCTTTTTATTTTTCTTACAGGCATTTATTTGTATGACTCCGCATACGAATGAGGAAAAGGATCATACAATCGATTTCAACTGCTACTATCCAACGAATAAAATAGAGACGCCTCACAGACGCCTTTTTGCGAATTAACGACGAATACTCTCACTACATTAAACTCTATGAAATTTATAACGCCATAAATATTTTTTTGTTGTTGCTGTTGCTGCTGCTATCACCTTAGTTTTAAAACCGCAGCACATTAACGAGGCCTAGTATAATGTGGTAGTTTTATACGTCCGCGTGATTAATGAACTATTCTTATAAAAAACATTCAAAGCACTGCCCTTTATACTAATGATAAGTGTAATGATTAGGGCTAGGATTTATATAACCGCATAATACACTATTTTTACGCGATAGCGGATTTTTTTCCCCCACGCACCAAATATGTCCATGTTTTATAGGGTATTTTTGCATTTTTTGCCAGTAGTTTAAGGCATGAAGCATAATTTTGTAAATTCCAGCATATAGCAATGACGAGAGATTCCTCGCTCCCAAGCTCTCCACCGGAGCTTTAGTTTCCGCAATTGGCAATTTTAGCAATTATTGGCCATTTTACTTACCTTTGACATCGTTTTTGGCAATGATTCGTGATTTCTCATTGATAATTATTAGTAACTACTGACAGGTTTTATTTTCGACAATGATTGACGCTCGCGATTCCCTGTAATTCCCTTTATTTTTCTCGTGGGAAATATGGTCAGTCTATTTATGAAAGCATATTTTTTAGGTTTTTGCGGCATATTTTTAGGTTTGTTTAGGGCATAAATGCATTTTTTATGATCATTTGCTCATTTCTGTCGCACCACGGTAATTTTCTGCACACGAAGGCTAATTTTTTTTTAGACCGGGACCTACAATTTATTGTCGAACGGCAGGCTTTTTCTCTTATACTCATCGAGAGGTTGGTGCGCTAACCCCTCGATGGGGGACTCCCTGCGGTAGCAAATTCTTCTGCGGTCATGTCACCGTTTCTGATGTACCCCTGTGTCAGGAAGGTTTTCTGACAAGGACGAACCGGGTATCGAACTCGCGGCACCCTGTCGTCTCAACACCATGGACCTTCGTTCAAAAAGATGTTCTGGAGCCCCTTTACTTTAGCTGGAAACAACAGCTTAGGTATTTACTTACTCTCGCAAATCATGGTAAAAGGTCTCATCATGTAGTACTCCCTATTAACATCAGGCTCAGTGTCATGCCTGGATGGGCCCCCATGTGTTAAAATGACACTGGTTCTATGCGAGGCCATTTTAGCAGCATCGGGGGGGGGGGGTCCCCTACCTGGTTGAGAGTGCCTGTATACATATTTACATACTTATTCTCGAAAAAAGAGAAGAAAAAGTATCAAATATCATTATCGTGGAGCCTCCCTACGCACTAAAAACCCAGGGCTGCGTTCGGGTTAAGTTGAGACGCTCCTCGGTCCATGCGCAGTTCTGCTTCATTCTCAAAGTAGTCACATTTTTTTTCCACGGAGAAGCATCATTTCTCTATATCCGATTTTATTTTCTACTGAGCTTTGTGACCCCGAGTAGCAGCCTGCCATGGCTTCCCTTCAGCTTGATTTTCCGTCGTGGTGCCTTTGAGTATCTCAGAACTACAGGGGGCCATATGGCCCCAAAGTTGAGAAACACTGCTATAGAATACCATCAGTAGATAAAGGGCCAAAGGTTTTTGTATAATGAAATTAAACAAGAAAATAAACATTATATATCACGTTTATTTTCTTGTTGAAGGGATAAGCTTCAAACCTTTCATCTATGTGAGAAAGTGCGATCATTCGACAGAAGGAACTGAGGAGTTAATAACTCCTCAATTTTCATTTATTGCACCATTGTTATTGCAAGCGTATGGGAGCTATTTTGACCTGGACCAACAATTTACTATAGATTTCGGATGCTTTTTTTATGCCTCTTAATGGGAGATTAGTGTGCTAACTACTTGTTGTAGACTTTAGCGATAGCCATATGTTTTTGTGGTTGCCTTGGTACCATCTTCCTTCCTAAAGTGAAATTAGCATCGTTGTTACAAGAGAAAGATTCTGACCAGAATTGTGTGTGTTAACCCATAAAACCTTGAAAAATCCTTTGATGCATTGAGCTGTTGTCTAATTTCCATGGGCTACCGCTTTCTGATAACTCCATAAATTTTGATAATTTCCAAGGAAATTTTTGACTTTGTCATCTTTTTTTTTTTTTCTTTTTGAAGGAGAAAAACCAATTGAATGATTTTTCGCAGAGAAAAAGTAGCTCCATTTTCACATAATTTCATAACAACCAAAAAAAAAAAATGTTGAAATTACCTTTTTCAAGTTGAGTCAACAAATTTGTTGGAGTTATTATTTTCAGTTATTACAGACTAAAGCTCACCTATAAAAAACATTTTCTTTTGCACAAATCGGAAGTAGTTTTGTTTTGACATATGATAAAATGGATAATTCTAGACACACAGAAATTGGAACCAAAGTAGACGTTCTATAATCCGAACGTGTACTTGTCTGGCCCGTCCAGTAATCCGGAGTTCTCAAGCTGGTTCCCATCGTGTGTGGGGAAAGGAAAAACACGTTACTGTGTGTCCAGTTCCCGACTTTGATACGATCAGGACACTGGACGAAGCATAGAAAATATAGGACTGCGACTAAAATCAAAGATGTTCCGTTAATTCAATGAATACAACATGTTGTTTAAATTTTGCTGTCTCAAAACCATAAGCCCTTGAACAAATGCCCCACTTGCTCATGTGTCAGGCCCTGTGTGAGTGTCTATCCAGAAAAATTTACATTATTGAAGCAGTTTTTTTAAACAACTTTCCACTTAGCCGGCGATTTCGATAATAAAGCATAACCTAGGTCTGATATTTGCCCGATTAGTGAGAGTCTGGAAAACCTTCTTTTTTGTAACAAACGTTCTAATTAATATAATATATACGGAAAACTGGCTGTGTGAAGAGATATAGATGTTTATAAGAAAGTAAAATTCATCTCTGTCCTCACGGGTACAGGAATCCCGGTCTCTCGTATGCCGGACGAATGCTCTACCTCTAAGCTATGAAAGCAGATAGAATATTCACTCCTTGGAACGTATACATATAATTATATACGTAATAATATACTGAATGGCTCTGCGATGTACGAAGGCAACACATTCGGCTAATAACTCGCAAATGACATCAGAGCCACCAGATAGCGACCCATATGTAGAGATATATTCCTTATATTTATATATTCCTTTCCTATATAACCATCAATATAACTTCACACAGCTAGCTTTTTTTCACACAAACACATACATATATTTACAAAAAAAGAGAGGACGTCTTTCTTTACGGTTTAATTAATATTTGAAAAATTGAAACAATTTCTTTTTTTTTCAAAAAAAGTTATACTAATTGGTTAAATTATAAATTAAGGGAATTAATAAATGTTCCAATAGATAGATCACATATTGACACTGAGACAGAACTACGTGTACAAAATTTTTAAATTTATCATCAATAATGAAGAGTGGTCAATAAAAAATGAAAATAAAATCTCGAATAGATAATAAAAATATTCATCAAGTGCCTAAAAGTAATAAAACCGATGTTTTATTTTAAAAATTAACTTAATATTAATATTAATATTAAACTTTTCAAAAAAGTTTTCGTTTTACATCGCTCCAAAAATAATGAACTTCATCTACTAATAATCACACAAATAGTAATAGAAACACAGAATACGATACTTTTGATATGATCAAGAACACAGATATTAATGCAGTGATTTGAAATCAATTATTGTTCAATGCATGTCAATAATATATACTGTGTATATATATAGTAAAATACATCTAATATATAAATGAGCTGTTGCTGCAGGAAAAAAATCAATAACAAAAATCATATAAGCCTGCTGGAAGGACCTTACCGTCCCTTGGGGCTACATAGCGTATGTAATATATGTGTGTATTTTGTGCCGTTTGTATAATTTATGTTTGTATTTGTATATTACATTGCCCGAATGGTCAAATGAAAGCATGGAATTTATTACTATATGTTACTTCAGATGCGCCTAACACGAGAGAGTTATTCTTGTTTTTAACGCTGGATTTTTCGTTATCGAGACGTTTCAGACGCAATATACGGAGTGTGAATAATGCAATCAAGGTACACTTGAGAATTACATTTAACAGAATTTCACCATAAATATCAAAACTAGACGGGGTAAAGAAACTGGACGCGATCACGTAAAAACTAATTATCTTTTCATTTTTTATGTACTTCGATTAAACCCTCGTTAATTTTAATTAGTTCTGAGGTTTTATTTTAATATTCTTTTTATTTCCTTTTCTCTTTCAAAGTCAAAAAAGAATCTTTTTTTTTTATTGTTATTATTCAGAGAAAAAATTACTAGTTCTAATGCTAAGATTGTTTAGAAGGAAAATCCATTCGCGTAGGAAGCGGCAACACAAATTCGCCATTCAAAACGCATTAACATTCAAAAAGAGCTCTGCTAAATGGAGCTACATTCTCATTTTGAAAGAGCAAGAGGGAAGAAATAAATGTTCCTTTTAAACAAACTTAGAGGCAAATAAAAGACTAACATCAATTATACAATCCAACGGGTTTTCTCTTTACTGATCCCTTTGAATTCCGGAAACCGAGATGAAGAAGAAGAAGATGAATCTGCTCTTAACTATTTTTGCCATCAAATCAACAATGAGTTGGCCTTTGTCATCAGTGGCTTGTTTATGGGAGATCAATGTTGCATAAATCGACATCATTTCGTCATTGATCATTTTTGTCGCACTACGGTCATTTTCTGCACATAAGCGCCGTTAGACCGGGACCTACAATTTTTTGCCGATTCCAAACACAGCGTTGGTAATTTTTCCTATTTTATACTCACTGAGTGGTTGATGCACTAACCCCTCGGCGTGGAATTCCCAGGAAAGTTACTGACAAGTATGACAACTACACATAATTACGAAAATAGTGAACAAAAATGAATGGAATAAACGAATATGAAAGTAAAAAAAATATTGATGCACCAGTAATAATGAAAAATGAGAAAAGAAGTTTAAAAAACAGCACTCTCGTGAAAGAGAATGTGGATGTACACATACGGATGTGTACAATGTATATGTTATTGCCAAAGCCCGAAGTGCGGCCAATTCACGAATTTTATGAAGATCCCTGGACAAAGTTCGATGTGAGGATGTAGGACGTTCCGGTAGGTGCCAAATTCATTTTTTCCATCGCCAATATATGATACATGGCCACATATAGCAGCTGTATTGGATTAGCTCCATGTGATGGGAGAGAAGAAAAGAAAAATTTGAGAGAAAAACTACAAAAATAATATACAACATGAAAATATAGTTTTTCTGTCAAATTTTGCAGAAAAAATTATTACGGCGTTGTGACAGCGATGTGAGGGGTTGCCATAGCTAATGTGGCCATAATCAGTGGTCCAGTGATTTCTGAAAACATCTTCGGCATTTTCAGAATTAGAACCATAGCTCTACGACGATGAGATAAAGGGGCCTTTTCTCATCTACTACGGTTGATGAGATAAAGGATGAATTAGAACTTCAGGACATTCTTTATAATGTGAGAATATTGTGTTGCTCCAAGTGTATAGCCATATGCGTTCTCGAGTACACAAATATAGAAGTAATCAAGACTTCCATTTGGATGATACTTTAAACCACTGTGATTGCATTTCCTAATTATAAGTATATCCGGACATTTTTTTTTTGTACTTCCTTTGAGAATTGCGTACCATGGAAGATGCTCTTGAAGAATATGAGCGGTAATTATAAATGGAGCGTTGACTTCATCTCGTACTTCCGAGGTGTTAATAGAGGGAACTTGAATGAGCGTAAAATCTTCTCGCGCGTTGATTCATTAACAGAAAAGAAAAGTCGTTAATTCTTTTCCGAGAGGACAACGACGTCATTTAAAAATCTCCGTGTCCGTCGCTGGAAATTCTCACATACCTCAAAACATTTCTTTCTTGTCTCCAAATGGAACGACATGACATGACACGGCATTTCATGCTCTCGAAAACCTGACCCGATTTCGAATCCATTGCTTTAAAAGAAATCTCACGTACTTTCCGGCACAAGTACTCTTTCCTTCCACACTTGAAACTGTTCCTCTCGACTGTTGATGATATTTTCAACATTCCTGTAAACTTCTCTCCTCATGTCTTAACTTCATATGTTGCGGACACACTATGTCAGAACTAAGTTTTTCAACTCTTTCCCCCCCCCCCCTAAATTATCTGAGTAGATATACGAGAATCATTTCAACCTTCCGTCGGGCGCAACGGATCTAGAGAAAGGTCGCATTAGCACTTACAGGACACCCTGTATATATATACAAAGTGTCCTGTAAGTGCTAATGCGGCATTTCTCTCATCAACGGTCCATCATAGAGGAATGATTCCAATTTAAAAACTGCTCAAAAGGCGTTCTTAAACTACCCTGTGTCAGTTTCGAGAGTGAAAATACAGTGTGCAACGAAATAAAAAATCGAAGTGTTTATGTTTATATGGTTTCCCTGTCCCCTCCAACTTCCAGTTAGAAAAGTTGTTGCCCTGTCTTTTCTGAGTACAACAAAAGAGATCCTCTGTTTCGAGTGCAATATTCGCTGACATATTCGAATTCAAAAATCTGAGGAAAGTTGGGAAAGGACGGCATAAATGAGGGAAAGAAGCGTTGTGTCCGCGTTGGTTTTTGCTCTTCTTTCATAACTTTTTTCCGATTTTCGAGTCCAAAAATATCTTAGCGAATATTGCACTTAGAAACATGGAATTTTTTCCGTTGGCCTCAGGAGATAGCCTATAGGGCAATAACTTTTTTATTGGAAGTTAGAGGACAAGGGGACCGTATAAAAATTTAATTTTTTTTAATTCGGGAACACCACTGCATTTTCCACTCGAAATTGGTATAGGGTAATTTTTCAACGAGTTTTGAGCATTTTTTTTTTGAAATTGGAATCATACCTCTACGAAGGCGGTTGATGAGATAAATCAATAGCACTTACAGGATACCCTGTATGATGGACATATTATATTTCACTTCTTCCTCTTTTCTGAAATCCCGAATTTAGCCAATCCGTTTCGATCTCTAATTCTTTAACCTGCAATTGCAGTTAAACTCTTCCGGTGAATACGGCCTTAAGCGGCTCTTTTTAAACTAATGCCAAATTGGAGAAAAATAATATAAACAAATTATACACAAAAAAAAAACGTATTCAAATTTACGCACAACTGCAACGCTGATAGACTGCAATAGTAATATTGTTATGATTTTTGACAGAAATTGTACTTTGCTGACATCTCTCGATAAGAGTATGAAACGTTGCTTTAGTTAAACGTTAACTTTTGATGTCCAGCAGATGGCATTGCTATCGCATCATATTTACGAGTGCTGGTTAGAATGTCCTCAATTGTTCGAGAACATTCTCGCTGTCGGCTGGCTGTAGTTTAAATGGCTGTTGCCATAAATAGAGATAAGGGAGTATATTACAGAGACACCAAGATTTTTGGATAGGATCCATGACTAAGAGTATTTGAGAACAGCTACTTCAATTGACCGGTATCGAAATATCCCACAGTGTATTTGTGTAATTTAAATAGTTTAAAAATTTAATTTATTGTTTGCAAACTTACTTTTCTATCATTGCCGAAGAATGCACAACAATATGTCTCCTCTACGCATGATATTTCCACCCAAAATGCAAGGATCAAAAATCATTCTTGCTTGGCTTGTCAAGAAATAGAAGATATGTGTGCCATTAGAGCAATTATGCTGCTAATTATAGAAACTTCATGAACAGCTCACAAGTAAAAATCGAATGTTTAGGAGTTGCTTAGAAGTGTCAATGCCGAAAGGAGATAAAAATATAAAACGCCTTTACATGAAAATTGTAAGAAACTCATGTTGCTTGAAAGCAAAAGTAAATAATGAAGGGTTAAAGCAGTGATTCCCAACGTGGGCGTTAACACCCCCTAAGTGGCGATGGAATGTTCCAGGGGGGGCGGTAGAAGCTAAGGGTATGACATAGAATCCTATGGTTTGGATTGTGTTGGGGGGCGGCGATGGAGGAAAAAAAATTTTGAAGAAGGGGCCGAAGGAGCAAAAAAGGTTGGGAAACTATGGGTTAAAGTATTTCAACCCTCCAGTGCAAGGGTTGAGTCTGTGAGGCCCATGCACATGTAGTTCTCTCATTTACCCAAAGGTGACAGGAACAACTTTCTTGAGATTTTCGCTAATTTCCTTCCTTCGGATGCATTTGATCTGACAAGTACAGCGCGGCTATTTTTTCACTTCGCATTAAAATTTGTTCAACTCGTTTTATATCAAATACATGGTGTTTTTGCAGAAACTTTTGTGGTTTTTTTTTTCCTTCCATTGACACCCCCTAATAATGATGTTCATCACTTGGCAGTTCAATAAATGAACTTAATTAGGTGTTTATTACATTTTTGTACATGTACACACATAAAGAACATTGCGCCCGAACACAGTGATCAAGGGTTTGAGCATGAGTCGGGATAACTATTTATCGAGAATGTGGGCTGGCTCTATACATGAAATTTCAAATCATGCGAATGAAAGAGAGCATTATAGATTACATGTATAGTGCTTCAGATTGGCACTTCATATCATGTGTACAAGGAAGAAATAGATAATTCAATGCGGGGAAAAAAGTCATGAACAGCAGTATCGTGTTATAAGTTTCTCCTCAGGAAGCAGGCAGACATTCAACACGATAATTACTAACCCAAAATTACAGTCATCTGCCATTTTTAAGTTAAAAATATAGAAGCCAGATGGCGGCACTGCTGAAACGCAAAACACGCATAACTACCAACATCAATGTACCACGCATATACACACGCAAGCTTGTACAAATTCATTAGAATTTCCCAATGTATTGAATAGTCGCAAAGACTAAAAGTGCAGCATAGACAAAAAAGGCGCACAGATATCACCCTGCAGAAATATTCTTACAGAGTAAGAATCTGTCAGAGTAAGACTGTATTATCTTACAGTCCTTGGTTTCCTTCAAGGAAAGTACAGGACAGGGAACATGTTAATGCTTTAGACAGCACAAAACACCAACCATAATTTTATAAAGCCTGTGTATCCCGTAAAAGCAGATTATTTTCAAATATTGGAAAAATTGTATAAAGTTATCAAAATTTTTTAGTGCATGTATTTGCCATTTGATTGAAACTCATCTTTTTTCTAAAATACAGTCGACACTCGTTTCATTCTAACGACCTGTACGATAAGTACCAATATTGCATTCCTATTCATCCCATATCTTTTTTCATCCAATTCAACGGCCCGCAAAGACCATTCATTCCAATACGAAGTCCAAATTCAGCACTGCTTCGCTTCTTTTTTCGCCAAAAATAAACAAAATCCAGTTTTTAGTTTACCAAAATTATGTTCGGCCTTGACCCTTGATCTTGAATACATACATAGATGCGTGAATGCAATTAATTTTTACAAATTTAGTATTTCCTAACACGATAAATTTTCATTGCAACTGCTTACGTTATAAAAAACGGATAACGTAATTTTACTTTCCGTTCAATAGAATGGAATTTTTTTTTCAAAATTTCTATACAACGACCTCCCAATATAACGTCCGTTTTCCGTGGAACGATTGAGGGGGAGGGGTCGTTATAATTAACGTCGGCTGTGTATTTTTATTTCACGGGAAATATTAACAGCATATCTCAATAAAATTAGTAATCACCTTGTTAATGCCATAGGCATATTTATAAAAGATGGGTAAATTTTCTTCTCCGACAATATTTTATATATGTGCTCATTTTTTTTTCAAATATATTTTACCATGTGAAACAAATGGAACTTTTCCACCTCTGGAGAACGAACCGTTTAAATTTCCTTTAGGGTATAAAAATGAATAACCGTGAACAGTCAAGTGAATATAACGCCTATGTGTTTGCGTCTATAGACGTATATTCTGAATATTTAAACTGAAAAATGGTTCTCTCGTCGCGAGTAGTCCGTAACTCATCGGGTGTAAGTTATATTTACAGCTGGCAACACCATTTCTCATCTCTAATATATGAATATAAGTGAAATATCTTCACATTGTATCTTCTATGCATAAACTCTGTAGAAATAACTATTCATACTGGGTCATATATTGAATCGAAAGCGAGATTAATTGCGATGAATATAAACAAAAAATGCAACTATAACATTGTTCAAATTACAGTAGGGTTCTTCTCTTTGACATACGGTTATTAATTGTTTTCTCTGTGGGAAATTCTCAGAAGGTAATAACAATACCTGAATGAAGTTTCTTAGAATAAATTGATTATTTCATGGTCATTTTTTTTTTTTAAGGTTGTAGGTCACATACAGGGTGTTCGTAAACTGTTTTAGCGAAATAAGAGAGGTGGTAGTATTCGTCAAAACCAAAAATATTCACAACAAATCCTAGGGCTACATTCACTCATGTTGTTAGAAAAGCATAAACTGGAATACTTAAGTTTAATTTTTATCACTGAAAATTACATTAACGAAATCAAAAGTTGCACACATTAACATTCCCATCAGAAAAAACTGAAAGTCGCGTTCTACGGCAAGGCCGTCTTAGGCAGAAACATGGGCCCCAGGCCAAGAAATGTTTTTGGGGGGAACCCTACCAGGCTGGAAGTATCTACCAATCAATTTCATTCTTCAGAAAAATCATACTAACACGTCATATAAATCATGAGGGGCCCTTATGCTCTTCAAGCCCCCCGTTCCGTTTCTGGGGATTGAAGTGCTGGAGTTATGTACGTTCAGATCCAAATTTATTCTGTAAATTATTATTCCGTACTATTTGTGCATCTATCGGCCATATTGGCAATAAATGTCGAAGTATTTGTCTCAAACAACGATAGCGCTTATGACATTATGCAAATACCAAATGTTTTTTTCCGCATTGGATATATACACTGCTGGCCACCCAAATTGCAACACCAAGAAAGACAAGAGATATCGCAACAATATTTATTTTATAGATAACATGTTGACCAAGCATCAAATGATTAAATTTATAGACTTCTGTGAAGTGTGGTTCCTGCCAAAATCAGTAGCCAGATTAGCCGCCATTGTTGGAGATCACCGCTGCCACACGCCTCGGCATTGATTCAAAGAGACTTTGGATGTGTTCTTGGGGTACAGCAGACCAAGCAGCTTCCACGCGTTGCCAAAGTTGATCTGGTGTGGCAGCTGGGGATGTAATCTGGGTCAATCGTTGAGCAACCATGAACCACATGTTTTCTATCGGCGAAAGATCCGGAGAGCGAGCTGGCCAGGGAAGCAATTCAATCTGGCGATTGACGAAGAACCTTTGGACAATGCGTGCCACGTGTGGTCGCGCATTATCCTGTTGAAATATGGCTGTGGGCAAGCCCTGAAGGTAAGGAAGGACAACTGGCTCCAACACCTCGGAGATGTAGCGCTGGCTTTTTAAAGTACCGGCAATGCGTACTAGAGGAGTGCGAGAGTGATATCCAATACCGCCCCATACCATAATACCCGGTGCAGGACCAGTGTGGCGGTGCATAGCGCAGCTGTTCAGCATCCTCTCTCCACAGTGTCTCCAGACTCGAATCCGACCATCGTGGTGTTGCAGACAGAAGCGTGACTCGTCAGTAAAGACAATTTCATTCCATTGTGCCGTCCACATCCTTCTTTCATCGCACCATTGGCGGCGGAGACGTCTGTGGTTCTGCGTCAAGGGTGGACGAAGCAATGGACGTCTTGCGAACATACCACTCTGCTGTAAACGGCGTCGAATGGTACGCGCAGACACTGGATGATGCGGTACAGACTGAATGTGCTGTGCTATGGTTCGTGATGTGGCTGAGCGATCCGTCACGGCCATACGCACAATACGCCTGTCATCACGTGAAGTGGTGCACTGAGGTGGATGCGATCGAACACGTCGGTCCGTCGTACCCTCCTGCATCCAACGATCACATATCCGCATTACAGTTGTTTGGTTTCGGCCAACACGACTACCGATTTCCCTGAAAGATAATCCACAATCTCGGTAGGCCACTATCCTTCCTCTGTCGAACTCGGATACTTGATCAAAAGATGATCGCTGTTTTCTACAAGGCATAATTGATCGTTTTTCTGAAAAAACCACAAGAAAAACACAATTGCCGTACTTCAAATCGTCGAAATCTCCAAGCCTTAAATAGCGCTTTGAAGTGGCGCCACAGGCGCGCGTGATGTGCGTCTGCGCTGAAATTCTAATCATTTGCATATCTCACCTCCGCTAATGTATGTTGTAAATTTCATATTATTTGCATGCTTCCTTCAGGGTGTTGCATTTACGATGGCCAGCAGTGTACATTCGCGTTATCGTACATTGTGCTGCATTTTTCTTTACTCATTTTTCACCCAATAAAATTCATGGCGTGCATTGCATCACGTGCTTAACTTTTGAAAAGCATTGTATATATTATCGGAGATGTGTTTATCGGGATTTTGGCTTATTGGAATCTTGATGATATCAGGATTCTTGCTTGCCAGAATCTTAGCATTGTTGGGCTATCAGCGTAGAGATTCTCACTCTTACCGTTTTAAAATAGAAACGCTTGTTGGAATACATCTACACTCGTTTATTTCAAAAAATTAATACATCCCAGAAACTCGCTAGAGCCGTTCCAGACATGCTCAAGTTTGAAAATCATTAAGAGCATGGTTGTATAATTTGCATTTCTATCTCCTAAGAGGTTCTTCTTGAGCATATACGTGGTGAAAAATTTTTCATAAAGTAAATAAAACATCTTAAAATATCAAATTACTTTTTTCCTCTTTTTTTCAAGAATTTAGAACTTCCTGGAACTTTTTTTCAAAAAATTAGAACAGTATAGCATTATGAATAAAAACAGCTCATTGCATGGACATTTTCATGCGAATGGATATCAACTTGATTGAATAAGTGTTTTTGTATTTCCTGGTTATGAATGTAAAATTTTGATGACTTAATTTTGACATTACGAGTTTTGACAAAAAAAGAGGGCATTTGTACAAACGCAAAATTACGCGTGTATTTGTTTCAACACTGGGTAAACACGTTATAAGATATTATAATAATTCATTATGCATTGAACATTGAAGTACCGCACACACCCTACTTTACATCTCACAGAGATATCGAAGTGTTCCCGAAGGATGGATGTGTCTGGAAATTTTATTGAATAACAAATAACGTACCACTTCCTACAAAGACAACAAAAGTAAATTGATAAGTGGCTTCAACAATCATCCACACAACTGTCATATACTTCGAAACGTAATTATAGATTTAGGGCAATCGGTCCCAACAACAATGATTAATCTAGAAATCTCGCATACAACAACCATCGACCGTCCCTCGGCGCCGGGAGCGTCCCGCGCTAAACGGCAACCTAGAAAGATAACATTCCACTCGTGGTTATAGTCAGCCTAGGTTCTTGCACCGCAGCTTACGTTGTTGCGGAGACCGGTACAACCGGCGGCCGTAGTGTTCGTTCTTGTTTTGATGAAATGTCGTCATTCCTCTATTCATGTCACAAAAAGATGCGTCTACAGTGAGTAGATCTGTTACTTTAGCAGTGAAAAACCTGGAATCGCAGTGCCATAATCGGATATCACGGAATTAAAATCATAATCGTACGCTGATTGCGTTCCCACAGAAATATATATAATCACCAGATCATCTTGGTGATTATCATTATATTATTTATATACAGTAGAATCCAGTCATAACGAACTCCAAGGGAGTGAAGAAATTCCTTCGTTACAGCAAAATTTTGTTGTAAAGAAATTTCCAATTTTACGAATTTTAACTTCTTTAAAAAAAAATTCGTTGTGGCGAAATTTTGATTCTACGGAAAACATTATTTACTTACGTTCTAGATAATAGAAAGAATATGAAGTTAAATTTCAAAAATAACTCAAACGAACTCAATCAATTAGGCATTGAATTTTTTGTTTGGATAAGTTTTACTTACTTAAAATATTTTAGGCAAATAATTGTGGGTGGGGGCTGAGAAACCAACAAATTGCTCTGAAGTATACGCGTGCAATGCTTGAAAGATTTCGCATCCAAAAGCACATGGAAATTCCAGTCTTTTCTCATATGAGTGGGCTGGTAACTGACACACTTCGGGAATAAATGTCCTGAAGCCATGTATGTTTTGAATGAATGCCCTGTAAGGAGACAGTTTTTTTCTATGGGATCTTATAACCAAGTTGGAATTTCAAATTCAAACAGCAGTTATAAGATCCCTCATTTCATGCCATGCACCGCCCAGGCTCTATCGACCATTGGCTAAAATTGACAAAAAAGTCTCGCCACAGAGAGCAACAGTCCTACGAACAGTACAGATATTCAGTCATTACACTTCACTCACTTCACTTCTGAGATATAGATGGCAGCACTAGGTAGTAAATTGCCCATGACGATAGACCTGAGTTGTGCTCGGCTTGAAAAAAAAAAGGTGGAAGTTAGGTTATTTATCTTTTGGTTATAGAAATTGAAGACTTGTACGAAAACGGAAATTTGACATGGATATTTTGCCTATTTAAAAGCAGCAGCGTTGATACAGCTTCTTGGACATGGGTGGAAAATTATTTCGGGAGAGTAAGGTTTTTTAACCAAAAGGAAAAAAAGTAATTTGGCATTTCAGGAGGCATTAAATCTACAGTAGCCTACTTTATGTGCATTTTTTTTAATTTTTTTTGTAAATTTATAGAAATTAGAGCTTTTTTTCTTCACTTGAGCATTTCACGAGGTGCGCTTGAAAGTTTATGCGATGCTCTAATTTTTAGAAACAAACGTATAAATGATATAAATTGGCATAACTTATGTCTTACATATTGGTCATTTATAGAGGAAACACAAATAAATATGAGGCAACCTTTGAGACATTATCAATTATCACCATCATACTATCAATCAATTTATATTTTATACAACCTTATACGGCCCTTATTTCATAGTACGTCCCTGCTTTAACCATTTAGTATCTCCTTAGAAAATTGTGCGTTTTCTTTAATATGTCCGTAAAAATGAGATTTATAATTCCGTCGTTTATAAGAACCTTGTTCAGACAGCCTTTTAATTGTGGCAATTTATTTCCACACACAAACTAATGTATTCGCCGGAAATTAGCGGTAAACGCAAATGGCTGTTATCAGTTTGATGGAACGGGCCTTTCGTTAGTCTTGAGCTATCAATTTATATTGCATATTTTTCCTCTTCGTTGCGATGATGTTGCCGCTCAATCTTTGGGATCCGGAAATTTCGCTTGCCCTGACCGAGTAACTGATCGAGTGATTGGGTGAGTGACCATATAAGTAGATGAGTGCCACTATTAGTGACAATATGAGTGGATGAGTGACTATGAATAAGTGAGTGTGAATGATTATGGTTGAGTAAATGACCATATGCATGATCAAATGAGTTGACCATCACTCACTTGGTCACTAATACTGTCAGGGCAGGCGAAATGTCAGGGGTTAAATGTCCAATTCACTTGATCACTCATACGGTCACTTACTTAGTCACACATACATCGCTCACTAGGTACTAACACGATCACCCTTCTGGTCAATCATACGATCACTCACATGGCAATTTATACTGTCAGGCCTACACAAGAACTGGGGAAGGGCATGGTTCCCCGTGTGGGTTGAGACATGCTGGGGAGGTGGTCATTTATACTACTTCACCAAACACCAACTCTGGTCATATCGCTATATTCCAATTTAGTGCCGTTAATGAGATGGGCTGGAAATAAAGGTGCTGTCTATCGGTGGGAGCCTTAAACTCGTAATGGAAAATATCTTATCTATATCGGGTTTGAACCTGGAACCGTGACAGCAACTTTCGCGATGGTAGACGAGCATCTTATCACCACGCCACTCGGGCACCAAGGGATGGTCATTTATACTATCACTCATCCACTCACAGTCACTCACACACTCATATGGTCACCCATACGGCTCACTCATACGATCAGGGCTGGCGAAATATCAGGAATGAAACGTCAGGGGCAAAGTTTTCGTGAACCTAATCTTTTGCAACATAAATTCAAGAATAGGTCTTTTCATTGAACCAATATAGGCTATTGGGGTCTTTGTAATTACGCGTTGTTCGTTGTCACTAGTTCTCGATTGTTTCGACGGACCAACGAGTAAAGGTCGAAGGGTCCGGCTTTTATAGATTGTTTCTTTTGTCACAAATATGTAACCGGTCGTGACCACACCCAGAGGGCACACCTTAAATTCTTTAACATCCTTTTACTAGGTTGTACTTGGTAATAGGTTATCTAGATGCCATTATTTTTAAAGTTATCATTTATCGCATTATGCCGTTGACGGCAGGAGCGGTCCCCATAAAACTCGTCAAGGTCAATATGATTCAGAACTTTAACCATGGGTTGGGAGAAGAACTTTGTTATTGTTTTTGGTTACGCTTTCAGAATCGAAATCGAATGGCCTTTCTCTCGCAAAAACATGGACACTTCGATATAAGCTTATTCATAAGGATTTTTATTCGTTTCAAATATTTTGATAGGAGCTTTTGTTCAATTCAGAATAGTCTGATCGAAAGTATCGCGTGTTCAAAATACTCTGGCAGAAAGTATCATTCAGGTTACAATATTCTAGTAGAAATTGTCGTATGATAGATGACACTTTGATAAAAATTATCGTTCATTTTAAAATATTTTGATAGAAATTTTTATGTTCTGATAGAAAGTATCCTTCATTTTTGAATATTCTGGTAGAAATCGTTCATTTTTGAATACTTTGGTGGAAATCAACGTTCAGTTAAAAATATTTTGAATGAATTTACCGTTCATTTTTAAATATTTTCATAGGAAGTACCGTTTAGTGGAGAACATTCTCTGCAAAAATCATCGTTTAGTTTAGAATATTCTGATAGAGATTAACGTTCAATCTAAAATATTTTGATAAAAGTGTCGTTTAAAATATGCTCCTATAGAAATTCACGTTCAGTTTAAAATATTTGGATAAGAATCATCGTTCAGTTTAGAATATTCTGATAAAAATCATCGTTCAGTTTAGAATATTCTGATAAAAATCATCGTTCAGTTTAGAATATTCTGATAAAAATCATCGTTCAGGTTAGAATATTCTGATAAAAATAGTTCAGTTTAGAATTTTCTAATAAACAAAAAAATTTACATCTAAGCAATAGGGTGATAGTAATAGTCGTTCTTTCCTTAATATCGTAATTTATCGTAGACAGGGTGATCCTAAAGGGAGAGGTTATACAGTAATTCGTTCGAGATGTAGGAGACAAATAATTTCAGGGGTAAGAAAATCTCTTACTCTGCCAAAGGCTCAATACAATACAAATCGCGACAACCCAGGGCTCAGACAGCTGCGAAAATAGATCTGAACACTAATATGTCATAACATTTGCGTACACCAAGAAAGTTTTCACGTAAAAATCAAAAAGTGTAACTATCCTATATGTCACTTAGAGAGCATTATATGATAGTTACGTGATATGCAAAATATACTTTCAAGCGTTCCGTAGAAATGTAGAAATTCCTTAATAAATTCAAACGTTGCGTAAGATAAAACAGTAATGGAAATCGTCGAATTCACATAAAAAACGACGGATAAGTTCTCATATCAAATAAATCCAAAAAAAATGTTGACTCTCGAAAAAGAAAAGAAAACTTTAATTGAAATTTCGATGCAATTCTCTCGCTTCAGCACAACAATCATCTCTACACAGAGATGTTGAAAAATGCCTTTCATGCAAATACTACATACTACACCGTAAATGTACGAGTGTTTATATATTTATCTATAATGTTGCGCACAACATAAGCGATTTATTTCCTTATATTTTCCATTGATAAGATTTTAAATGTTTCCTAATATCACGTGCTCGGTCACGAGTATAGTATTAAAGCACAAATTTTATCATATACATGAGAAATCGGTATATTCCCAGATATTTATATATCTTTCGATAATATACAAAAATATGTTCAAAGCTGATAATTAAAAAAAAAAGTCAAAACTATATTCAATTCATGATCAATAAATTTTCATGTTATAATCAGAAAACGTATTTAAACAACTTCAGTTTTCTTTTCCGTACTTCTTTGTACGGTTGTCTCTCGATAAAATTCTCCTCAATTCAACACAATTCTCTTCTCTTTAAAAAATTTCACTAATAAAATTTTATGTTTATTTGCAAAATTAGGTAACATATAGAAATGTCCTCTCCACTTGTTAATAAAAGATTCATTGAAAGACTGGTTATTTGTGGAGATGAAGATTTACAAGGAAGAAAATTCATCTCTGCCCCACGAGCTATTAGTTGATTGCTGCCGCCGTCCATATACGGAGCCTTTCAACATGTATATACACTCCAAGGTTGAAATATAATATATAACTTAGACGGTAGAGCACTCGTCCGGCAAGCGAGAGACCGGAGTTCGGGTCCCCGTGGGGACAGAGATTAATTTTCTCCCTTCTGATCTTCATCTCCACAAATAACCATTCTTTCAATGCATCTTATAAAACTAAATAAGCTGAAGAAAGGCATAACTCGAATGACCACATTAATGTCATTGTTTTAAATGTAGCCAGAATGTAGACTGTTTCGAAATAGAATGTTTTTTCATGTTTTGCTTTGATATGGCAATAAGATTCGTTTTTTTGTTTTTTTTTTCATTTCAACAAAATTGCAACACATTTTTTCTATTAAAACTTTTTCATAGAATTTCCTCAACCGACTTGAAATCACTGAAATTTATCATGGTTATATCACCCACACTGGAATTAGTATGAAACTGGGGGAATGCAATTATTACTTTATTCCGGAAATTATGTGAGATGAATGTGTATCATTTGGATTTAATTACAAACTTATCACACAAAAAATCGTTTTGTCAGTATCAATGACAGACAGCATATTTTAATTTCGCAGTTTCGATAATCTGAAAACCTTTGGAAAAACATTATAAACTTATGGTTACTATGAAATATAACCACTCATTTTCATGAATTTTTCCAGGTAACAAGTGAAAAGTTTTTCGTTAAAAAATATCGTATAATCTTTGATCAGATACACAGTCACTTCTCTTTGAATGTATTGGCACAGTCAATGCAGAACGTATTTAATTGGAAAGATCGCGCAGATTTCTTGAAAACATGTAACCTATGACTTAAATGAAGACTCCTGATTTAGCCTAATTTCACATTGACTTCATCCCCCAATTGCATTCATTAACTTTACTTCATGGCGGTACAAAATAGAAATATTTAGAAATTTTACATCTCGCCTTTCGTATATAGGTTGAATAACTAAAAATATATTAAAGGCAAATAATTTTTACGTGATGCGTCTATCAAAAAGTGTTCTTTAACATTGTATGCCACACAAAATAATATGATATTACGCAAAACTTTTATACATGGTCATAAAAAATGAATTAGCAATGTATGGTTATAGTATCATTGGTTGTTCTCTTTGTTTTAAATTTCTATGAGCCCCACTCCCTTAATTTCCGCGACCCACCGGTTGAGAATATCTCCTATAAAATAAGAATGATCATGAAATTTTCAACTAAAGAAATAGTAATTAGACTCACCATATCGTCACTCATGGCCGTGTTTTCAGCATCACCTTTTTGTCCACCGTCGGCTTTCTTGTACCTCACAGAACTTCCACCACCTCCGCCTCCAGGACAACCACCGGAATAATTCATAATTTTATAATCGTGGACGTCACGGGCAACAAATAATTTACAATGTCAAAATTAAACACAATAATTTTTTTTTTTCAAAAAGTCTCAGCTGGAAAATTGTCCGGGAGAGATCAGAAACAATATCGAAACAGAATTTAGAAGTATCTAATTAGATACTTCCGGATGGAATTGACAAAGGAGGTGAGTCAAAAGAAACCGCGCAGAGGTGGTCGAATTGTTCCAAACCGTCGAAATGTCCCGGCAAAAACTCACGTGGCCTCGGGACGACAAGGATAACTGGGAAACGGGGAAAAGAAACAGTTATAGGAAACGGGAGAGGTTTCTTGTTGACTGGACTGTCCGGGAATCATCCGACTGGCCTTGTGTGTGTGTGTGAGTGTGGAGCTGCTGCAAAAGTAAATGTGTGAAGAGGATGAACTCTACAAGGGGGGGACGGTCCCGGTCCTGATGTAAGAGAAGAGAGAGAGAGAAAGAGAGCCAGGTCCTATACCCCCAGTTTTGGAAACGATCTATCGCACTTGCTTTTCCTTTCCCTGCAGTGCAGGAAACGTGCTCCTGGATATGGCCGTGCGCATTTCGGTTGGCGCACGACACAACACAAAACACGTGACTAACTCTTGCTCCTCTCGCTCTCTCTGTGTCCAATTTTTTCTCATGCTCTTTCTTCACTCTCATTCTGGTTTTTCCCATGGATTCCGTGATGTCCATTTCCTCTCATATTCTTTTCTTTATAGTCTCTAACTTCCAGGACGGAATACCCAAGAGCCTTTTTCTTATACTCCTTTTTTCTTCTCCCGTAATAACCTCGAATAGATATTTTTTTTTATTGCAATTTCTCCCTATAATCAATTAATTTTTCTTTTGTTCTTCCGCCATAAAACCCGTTAATTTTCACAGCTCATCTTCCCCCCATCTTGAAAATGAACATTAAAAATTCCTTTTTGTTTCTGATTTAATGAATTCATTCTTGGGAGTCTAATTTATAGAGTAAAGGAAATTTAATGGGCGAAGAGGAAAAAAGATCCATTGTATATTGTTGTGTAAGTAAACACATTTCTATAATAAGCATATGTATTGCTTTTTAATGTGATTTCTTGAACATGATTAATTTTGGCACGAAAAATAGATACTTTCGTTCATTTATTTTAATGAGATTTTTAATGGCATTAATTTCGTTATTCGGAAAAAATAAATTCTTAATTGATTTGTTATTGATACTAATCGATGAATTTCATGTGATATATCAGCGGTTCTCAACCTGTTTGACTCGCAGCACCCTTTTTAGTATGTAATTTCTATGGCGGAGCCCCGTAGGCTTCTTTTTATTATTTAATTTTTTATTTATTTATAAAATTTACTGATTCATTTTATTTTCCTCGAACCGTAGCGGAGCCCCTGGGAAGTGCACATGGACGCCCAAGGGTTCCGCGGAGATAGGTTGGGAACCGCTGTGTTGTATAGCATTAAAGACGATCGGAGATAAATTATTCAAAATTGATTAATAGAATGATCATGCCAATATCAGTGTAATATAAACTGGTTCCCCCAAACAATGAATTGATTATGGTAAATTTTACGCGATAGTGAACGTTGATGAAAGGTGTTATAGTCAGAAAAGTCAGAGAACATTATAAACTTAGTTCAATTTTTTTCCTCAAATTTGTTGAATATGAATGACAATATGTCGGCATTTTATGCAAGAACGCGGGATTCTCGCACTTTTTGTCCAATTTTTTTCCTCAAACTCTTTCTTCACTCTCATTTTGGGTTTCTCTCCTCCCCCCCCCCCTCCCATCCCTATTGCTTCCGTAGTCTCTGAATCTAGAATTAGAGACTATGAAAACAATAGGGAGGGGGAGAAACCCAAAATAAGAGTGAAGAAAGAGTTTGGGGAAAAAAATTGGACATAAAGTGTGAGAATCCCGCGTTGAAAACCCCTGGTTTAGGTTATAATTGATTATAGGGAGAATAATCAATTATGAATGGATTTGAAAATGAATTCAGTCTCTAATTAGAGACTATGAATCTAGAATTATAGTATCTAATTAGGGACTATGAATCTAGAATGTCTCTAATTAGAGACTATGAATCCATTGCAGGGAGTTATAGTCTCTAATTTCCAGTACGAAATACCCGAGAGGCATTTTCTCTCTTATAGTTCTTTCTTTTTCTGTAATAACCTCGAATAGATTTTTCTTGTAATTGTCATTTCTCCCTATAATCAATTCACATTTTCCTTTTATTCTTCCACCATAAAACTCGTTAATATTTTCACAGCTCCTCTTTCCCTTTCTGAAAATGAAGATTAAGAATTCCGTTTTGTTTCTGATAATTTATACATGAAAGTATGATATTTTTTTTTTATACTCTTTTCCTCACCTATTAAATTTACTTTAAAAGATCCTATGTGAGTAAACTTATTTTTACAATAAGCATGTATTATATTCTTTAATGGGATTTCTGTGATTTGGTTAATTTTGGCACAAAAATTAATTTTGTTGAATTTCTTTTTAATGAGATTTTTAATGTAATTATATTTTTTTATTCGGAAAAGTGAATTCTTTACCGATGAACTTTCGTGTGTTGCTCCATGAAACGCAATTGTAGCCAACTTCAACGCATGGCCCGCGAGCCACATTTGTCCCTCGGAGCTTTTTTGCTGTGGCCCGCAGATCGTTTTCAGTTCAATGGTTTAAAACATTGAAAAACTATTAATTCTAGAATTTGCGAAAGAAATAATTTCGGAATGCATGAAAGAAATAAATCCAGAATTTGTGAAAATTCGGAATTACTGAAAGAAATAACTTTTCAATTTCTGAAAAATAATAACTTTTGAAACAAATAGTTTCAGAATTAGTGGGAAAAATAACTTATAAATCAATGAGAGAAATAATTTCGTAATTTCTGATAGAAATTATTTCTCAATCAATCATAATTTCTTAATTTCATTAATTCTTTGAATAATTACATAATTATTGAGAGAAATGTTTGCAAGATATATTGAAGATTGTGAATGAAGGTAACAATTTTTGGCACTTTATGAAAGACCAAAACCAGGGGTTTTCACCGCTTGGCCAGCTGGGTTCTCATTCTCTCTCATTTTTTCCTCATGCTGCTATTTCTTCACTCTCATTATAGGTTTTTTTCTTCTGGATTCCGTGATGCCCATTTCCCGTTCTCTATTTTATAGACTCTTAACTTTCAGGACGGAATATACCCGAGATCTCTTCTCTCTTACACTCCTGTTTTTTTCTGTAATAACCTCGGATAGATTTTTTTTTTATTGCTATTTCTCTCTATAATCAATTCATTTTAATTTCGTTCTTCTACCATAAAACGCGTTAATTTTCACAGCCCATCTGAAAATGGACATTAAGAATTCTTTTTTTGTTTCCGAATTTTATTCATTCATGCGAGTCTAACTCATAGACTCTTTTATCCTCACTCATTAAATTTACCTTAAAAGTTCCGATGAGTAAACTCATTTCTATAACAATCGTGTATTGCGTGCAAGGACCACTGAACAATATGAGAAATAAGGTTTAAATTTATATAAGAACCTCGTTTTTTCGAGGGGAAAAATTACTTTGGCGTAGCATTTTGTTTTATTTTACTCCACATACCACAAACAATAGTTTATCAGTACAATATAACCTCTTTTAACTGGATCTTTTCGTGAACTAGACAAAAAAAATACTCTCTGAGTTTTCACTTAAATGTGGGTGTGTACAATAATTCGTATTGAAATTTATGTGATTCCCCTAATGGCTCTATAAAACAATTTTTTTATTGCACTTTATTAGCTTCAATTAACTAACCTTCATGTAGTGCAATATTTCTCTATGAAACATTCACACATTAAATTCACAAAGCATACGTAATTGATATTGTGCAGGTTTCAATCTCCGTCGTTTCACCAGATTCAATCCGAAGCGGATGACCCCAATGCCGTCTTAAGACATGGGCCCTACCCGGGGGCCTCACAAAAAATAGAACTGGCTGAAATTTTCGATAATTTGCCTGGCAAAGCTCAGAAAAATCATTTTGCCGGGAGCGGGGGGGACGTGACACACTTAAGACTGCCCTGGATCATTCTCGGTGTTATTGAGGTCAATTTAGCTATTTACTATAGATATGAACTAAATTTGGTAGATTGATCATTTGATCATGTTTGTCGCACCACGGTCACTTTCTGCACACAATTTTAGACCGGGACCTACGATTTATTGCCGATTCCGAAAAACAGGCCTGTTTTTTTTTTTATACTCATCGAGAGGTTGGTGCGCTAACCGCTCGATGGGGGGATTCCCTGCGGTAGCAATTTTTTCTGCAGTCATGTCGCCGTTTCTATTGTACCCGCGTCAGGAAAGTTTTTTGACTAGGACGAATTAGGTATCGAACTCGCGACACCTCTTAACATCCTTTGGTGCTTTAGGCGAGTATCCTATCGACCTGGGATACCGCGCCCTTGCAAATTGATTCCAGAGAATTCGAATGCAATTGATCAACTGATAATTAAATTAGTGGGGTTTTTTTTCAACATGCACTCCGGAAAAAATCACGATGCCACCTTTAGCAAATAAAACTATTCATTATAAATTCTTCAAGTAAAATTGACTGTGGATTCTATATCGATGGGCTGTAAATATGAATAATATATATGATTATACAAAAACTATCCCGACATATGGGCCCCTAACTATCATATCATTCACAGAAACTGAATGAAATTTTGGCATAAGGTATTTTGATGTATGCGCTCAAGAATGATATGGAAAACAACAGTGTCACTCTAACAGTTACGGTTACAGTGAGAAAATTTCGAAAATATCAAATGGCAACACCAAATTTTTTGTATTGGAATGCGATCTCCATACTGAAAAACACTAAATAGCGTTGGAATGGCACCTGTAGCACGAAAATCCCCGGAGCTGGGCAAGGAAAAAGTAAAAAGGACTTTGCCGTGCACCAGAGCATTAATGTTCGTTTCATTAGTCACACCGTTTCTTCGGTTGAGATCCCAACCTGATTAGTCCTCCACAAGGTCATGTGGAAAATTTGTGAAACACAATAAAATGCTTTATTTTATGCTGCGTCTCTGTCCTTATTGGTTGTCCTCACTTTTAGTCTATGTACCGCCGGTGATTTTCATGCTACAGTTGCCGTTCGAACGCTATTTAGGGTTTTTCACAATGGAGATCACATTCCAATACAAAAAACTTGGTGTTGCCATTTGATATTTTCGAAATTATTTTCTCACTGTAACCGTAACTGTTAGAGTGTCACTGTTGTTTTCCATATCATTCTTGAGCGCATGCATCAAAATACCTTATGCCAAAATTTCATTCAGTTTCTGTGAATGGCATGATAGTTAGGGGCCCATATGTCGGGATAGTTTTTTTTATAATCACCCTGTATATATGTGGTATGATACAAATATATATATTTTTATTTTCATGCTGCATACTCATACATATATAAAATACCGGTTACAATATTTTTATGTATGCCGCGAAAATTACTTTCTGGCAAACAAAAACATAGTGACCGGTATAACGACGCATAAAATTTACACCGGTGTGTATTATGAAAATAAAAACATGGTTTCACATACCATGTACTATTTATTTGCATGCTGCGCACCGGTAAAAATGGTAATACGTAAATGTATTGTATTGCATAAAAAAAACGGTATTTTTCTCAACTGCCAATTTTACTTTAAGAATTAAAGCAAATATTTTTGTTTGTATTTTACAGGTGGCAGCACGGGTCCCAATTCCACGTTATTTCTCACATGCTAAAATATAATACATAGGAAAATGTTCTTCCTATTATTGTTTTGTTTGCAAATTATTCCTCACATTTATGGCGTTCCGCGAAATTGTTCACACAATCTCATCGGTCCGCAAGTAGGAACTGAAATTGAAATGTGTGAATTGAACAGTTTCACTTTATGATCATAGTGACGCGAAAATAAATAAACAAAACAGTGTTTTAAAGCAATGATTTTAGTATTTTTTTACATAATTTTATGAGAGAATTTCATTTTTCAATTGAAAATTTGTTTGTGAGCATTTATCACTTTTAACTTCTGATATTGCGCTGCGCTGCTGGTATGTTTCCTCTATACTCGAAACATTAAAGAAGTGTTTAATCATTGTGAAGGGATGAACATGTAGAAAAACAGATTTCTTAGTAACCATTGTGTGTAAGTAAGAATTATTACAAAGGATCATTGTTGAAGCCGATGAACCATTTCCGATGGAAGAATTTTAGACTATTTTGAAATGTGAAAAACGTTAAAAATAGACTATATTATCGTTGACTGTCGGATCCTGTTTGATAAACAGGGTGTAACTAAACTGATGATCAGAAATGTAAGGGGTGATAGAACTCGCCAAAACAAGCAACTTTACCATACAATGTGGTGCCGGAAAGCAAGCGTCGAGCTGCGAGAGGGCGCCTGCATGGTGAAAATGGGGAACACAGTAAATACGAATAATAAAGGACAAAGAATATTTATTATCGAAAACTTTGCGACAAACACTCAAATGAGCGGCCAGCAGCTGCAATGCAGGTGTCACATCAGCGACGTATAGCAGCTGAATGACGGGTTGTGTGAAAGGTTTCATTCACTCCAGAGAAAGCGCCCTCTCGCGGCTCGCCGCTTGCTTTTCGACCCCACGTTGTACGGTGAAAGGTGTTTCTTTTGGCGAGTTCTATCACAGCCCCTTTACAGTTCTGACCATCAGTTTAGTTATACCCTGTATTATTATACAAATTTTGAGAAGATCGGTCGAAAATTGTAGATCTGTATATTGAGAACCTGCATTTTCAAACTCATCACACGCAAATAGGAAATTGATAAATTATTAAATCAACTATCGCAGTTATTCCTTGATACCTTCCAATGATCAACCAATGCCATTGAATTATTAAAAACGAAACTCTGAAAAAATGAACATTTCGTCGCTGTGAAAAAAAAAAATTAAATTTTGGAAGGGAATAAAATAATTGAAACGATGGCAATAATTAACTCTAATTACAAAAATAATTTACGAATTTATTGTTCTCGGAGAAAAGCACTCATTATCGTTTTTATTTCAACGTAGCAGCTGGAACTGTCAGGTACTTATATTTATGTCGGATGTAAGCACTAAAACAAAATAATAATAACAAAGGAACATCCAGATAATTCTCCGTAATGACTAATTTGGACTTAACTACCTACCTCTCCTCGAAACGAGTGCTTTCTTTCTTCCCTGGTAATGTAATATATAGAAGCAATATTATGTTTGTTACACAATATTTTTCATTCAATTATTCGTAATTAACGATTCTGATATTGAATTATGGTTTACAGTGTAGCGCATATTGATATTAATGACGATGATATAAGGGAAAAAAGTCGTTAGTTTTTGTATTTTCCTCTTGGTTTTATTCGACTCTCCATAACAAATTACTGGAACAAAAACAATTAAATTATCCAAATCAGTAAGTGATTGGGCATTCGTCATTTTATGCATGAGCAAATGATGCGTAGTTATTGCTATATACGTAGAAAATACTCCACAAAAATCGGGAGTATTCTATATTTCAGTGCCCCCTTTTTAATGTGATATATGGAATATGGGCCCCAACATATATGGGGAGGAGCTGGACCCTTTGGCTTTAAGATCTTTGGTGGGCTTTATGCCAGGATTTTTCAATGACATCTGTCCATATTGCGAAAATAGGGAGAGAGAAAGAGCTTTATATCCCATGTTTCTCTGGGTAAAGAGTAGGAAAATTTTCGAAATTCAATTACAGTAAAACTCGGTTGTAACAACAACTCGGCTGTAACGACATTAAGCGGAAGCTGCGACTGTTTCCCATAAATAATAATGCTAATGAACCTCGCTTATAACGTCAACGAAATGCAACGACCTCGGAAACGACACATTTTCTCCATTTGTGTTTCATTTGTATGGCTTTTTCCAGAAAAATTCCTAGGTTTAAAGGTCATTCCTAGGTTCCTAGGTCAGAACATGAAGGAATCTATTGATACGTAACGGGGGGGGGGGGGGAGAGAGAGGGAGAAACAAAAAAAACATAACTTATTTCTAGTATTCAATAACAAACTATAGCATATTCCCATGGATCGGGATGTCTTATCTTCATTCGTTATTTATTTGAGGCTTTGCACAGTCGATGCCCGTTTTTACAAACCCGTATGGACATGATAGTTTGTTCGTAAAATCGAAAGTTCGTAAATGGGAGAGACGATGAAAAAAATGCGGGGAATAAAAATGAGTTGGTCATTCACCTTTATATTGAGGGATTTACATAAAAATCACTTATTTTTATTTGCTTCATCGCACAACATTTTGGTAAATATAAGATTCCATAGAATTGATGTAGGATAACATTTTTCACGCAGATCTCGCTTCTCTGAAATACAGGATGATGGCACGCCGCTAGAACCTCCTTGCTGTATAAAAATTTTTGAATGCCGTACTTTTTTGGCGATTTCAGTCTTTGTAAGTGTTCACACATATATTAGGCCTAATTTCTTTCAAAATATTTTTTCCCACCCACTGTCAGGCACAATCTTTTTAGTTTTGTTGACATTGTGAAGAGAAAAGTAGACGAACAGCAGTTGGCTGAAGTACAGTTCAATCGGCTCTCGACTTAGAAATGGCCTGTCAATAGCCTAATGTATCTTACCATTTCTGAAACCCACCAGTTTATCCAGTCATAATGAACAAAAAAGTGAATTACGTTGTCAATGCATTTTCAATTCATGGTCACCCCTGTTAACAGTCGAACTCTCTTTCCTGTCACGTGTTCGTAAAACACCGGTATGTTGACGATTGACTTGGAAAAAATAAATTTGAATCGATTACAATGAGAAACAAAATATTCGGAATTCTCAAATATCACCACAAATGAACTCATTCTGGAAATGTTTTGAAACTTGGGGATTGAAAATAGCTATTTGCATTATTTAGAAATTTTTGGTTAGTTGTGACATAACTGGCAATTTCACAGTAATTTGGTGACTGTCTAACGACAATTAGCGATTTCCCATAATTTCCCGTATTTTTCTGGAGGAAACATGGTTACCCTACAAATAAGTAACCTAATTCGCTTCGACCATACTAATGCCATGTGATTTTATCCAATGTACGTTGCCAATAATTGATAACTTGCTAGATTTTTCGGTCTCAGTAGAATATTATACAGTTAACGGGGATGTTCCCACTTTGAGAGCCGTAAATCTGTTAACACCAGGCCCGTAACTATGCTGGGGCAACTGGGAACTGCCCCTGGGCCGTGATCCTCCCCACAAAAATGTATACTTATTTCGCATAATAATAACTCTTTCAAAGGGACCCCAAGAAAAAGTTTGCCCCGGGAAGGCATGATACGACCCTGTAAAACCCTAATGTCACTTATATAGAACGTATTTCAGGTGGCGGGGTTTATATCCTATGTCAGCAAATTCATATGGGAAGCCAACTACTTTGGGTAATAGGTGAGGTCGAGAATCTCAAATACTCATAAAAGTGTCTGTTAATTTGTTGCGATTTTTATGTTGAGAGAGAGGACTCCATTGACCCTATTACCTTCACTGTTAGGGAAATGGTCAATAGGTAGACTTTTTGAAAAGAAAAAAAAATATTTTGTTTTCTTATTTTCCGTCGAGATATACACTACTACAAAACCACACGTGCACACCTCGTCCATATTCCTTCGATACTTCTACTACCATATTCCGGAACTTCTAATGAATTGGTACATGTTGGAATGTGCGTGTACGTATTGTGAAAATAACGTATCAGTTTATTGCTGTGTAACGCTTGTTATAGCGTTGCCATCTATTTTTCGAACCATGAGTGAAGTGAAATTAAAAATTTGTACCGCTGTAGGCCTGTTGCTATCTGTGGCGAGACTTTTTACTGGGGAGATCAGCTCGCATTTGTGCCTCGAATCATGTCGAGATATAGCGTGGATCATTACTTTTCCTTCTGTTGTTCTTGCGGGGGTTTATAAAAGACTACGTTTATGTGACTCCCCTTCCAGCTACATTAGCCGATCTAAAGATACGCATAACAGCAGCAGTGGATGCAAACATGCTTGCAAAAGATTGGGACGAATTTGACTACCTTATATAGACATATGCCGTCCATCCCTAGCTATAATACCCGGCGCTGCCCGGGTTTTCTTCAATGAGGCTTTTTGGCTCACGTGATATCGCCGTCTTTCTTTGAGGACCATACAAACCGTGTCCACGTTAACCAATATGGCGACTTCCTGCGCGACTCATGAAATAAACAAATCTAGATTTAAAGAAACCTAGAAATGAATTCATTTTTTTTCTCCTTTTTAAGGGGCGCTAGTTATTTCGATTCCCTCCCCCCTTGAACTTCAAGTTATCCATCTGCCCATAGGCGGAGATTGACTTGGAAGTCTTGGGGGGGCAAGGTCATTACTGCTGGGGGCGCACGATGATGATGATGTCAATTCATCTATACATATACACATTACATCAGTCGACTCCACGTAAACGCCTCCCTGTATCTCCGCCCATGCATCTGCCTCTTCTGCTTCAAGAAATACTTAATTAAAGCTGTGGAATTTTTTCGGGCCCATAATTAATTTTAAAATATCCTCACGCACATGAATTTATGCAGTTGATATTAAAAGACAATACGAAAACGTTAATTTTCACGCTTGAGAAGATATAAATAAAAAGTTGAAATCAATGTTATTGCATGGATATCCGACTAAAAAATAGGTCCGACAAATTACTTCATATGTAATTTTCTGGGCTTCGTATCTCTAAGCGAACTCAATATTTCAAAAATCGAGAATACAATACAATTTTTAAAATTATTGATGTGGCAGGAAAACCCCACTAAATTTCTTCATTTAAACAGCGAAATCGGCAATTTTAACACTGATTTCTATGGGGAGCCTGACCATCAAAGTGCTGATGATGATTCTGACAACTATTGCAAAAGTGGCTAACCATTATAAAGGCATAAACTATTGTAAATATACTGGTAGCATTAAAGAAGTAACAAACCATAGTAAGGCATATGCACGTCTGAAACGCATTGCTAGGGATCCACGGTAACCAAAGAAAACTTTCCGAAAATGATTGTTGAGGCCCAAAAGCCATTGTTGCCCGATAGTTTTTTTCCCCATTTGGGGCATTTGCCCTGCTCTGACGACATTTTAAAGTAGCCTATCGTTCAAGACGGGTCCCATTTGGTACATATGCAAAATTTGGTAATGATCGATTTAAAATTCTAGATTTGTACAGAGAACATACATACAGCCAGACACACAGAAAATCAATTTTATATACATTTATATAGATATACTTTATATTTTGATATGTAACAATGCAAATAGCAAAAATGCAGTATTAGCATAATTACTGTGTTTTTAATTTTTGAATTATATATAGATGTCATACGACGTGTTTCAAAAAATAAAGAATGTGATGGGAAAAGGTGCTAAGATGAGAAATTGACTGAGAAGAGTTGGGGATGGGATTGATGGTGAGCGAGCCCCGAAAGTTAAAATGGTCTACGTCCATTCAAGGATTCCATAGGCGTTAGAACCTAGGGGCTGAGACCTCCCTATCCTGCGTATGTGCTTGAGTCCCGTATATACGGGACGACCAAAACCTTTCAGGGCCCCCCCCCCCCCATAATGTTTTCTTCACGTCGATGATTCTGAAGGAGTATAATATTTTACTACACCAGTTACCCATTATAGGGCTGCCTAGTCCCTTTCAAACTGAAATTACTGCACAATACGTACGTACTACGTAGTATTCCTGGGGGGGGGGGGGGGGGGGAATGAGAAGTTGTGTTCTTGGACTAAAAAAAAAATGAAAAGGAAGAAAGAGGGGGTCTCGCCAGGCCCGTCATTTGGGGGGAGGGGGTCAGGGCCCCACACCCTGGCTTTTGAAAATACAGTAAAAATGGTATGTATAGGTAGGTATATATGCACATACATTGAGTACATGTTCTTTGCCCCCCCCCCCCGGAAAAAGTTGAAATGACAGCCCTGGGTCGCTCTCTCAAGAAGGAAATTCAAAAATTTCCAGTTCCTCGGATTATACGGAAACTCTCAATTTCGGGGATCGGATTTTCGAAACTACTGCAGGGGTTCTTAACCTATGGGTCGCAAGGTCTTCCGAGATGGTTCGTTCAAATCCTTTACAGCCACGGAATTCTTGAGTTATGGGTCGTATGGCTTCCATCACGGGCCGTATAAAGCCTCTTAGTCAGGGATTCTTTATCAATGGGTCACTGCACGAATTTAGTTTTCAAGGCTTCCAAGATAGGTCGTACAAATACACTTAAAGTCAGGAGCTCTTGCGCTACTACCACACTTGATTCGTGGGTCTTCCGAGAAGGGTCGTATAAATCAACTTACAGCCAGAGATTCTTGACGTATGGGTCACAACTCAAGTTTGATTCTCAGTGGCTTCCGAGACAGGTAGTACGAATATTTATAGCCAGGAATTCTTGAGCTATGGTTCCGACCTGAATTTGATTCCCGGGGGGTGGGGGGGTCTTCCGACGAGACGATCGTACGAATCCACTTACAGCAGAGGATTCCTGAGCTATGGGTCACGACACGACCCTAACTTGTCGCAGGTGCTTATGTGATGGATCGTACGAATCCACTTAGTTACGTTATAAATTTTCACTGATTTCGAAAAACAGTCTCGTTGGTCGCGAAGCCGATATTTTTGTTGAATATGGGTCGCGGTTAGAAAAAGATTAAGTATCCTTGCTCTACAACAAGTCTATCCCGCTTATAACGTTCCCACTTAATACGACTCATTTTCGTGGTCCCAACTCTAACAGTCCCGACTCTTTATTCCAGTGTAAGTGCATTTCACGCCTTCTGGGGTTATTGTAAATTAATTAATAAATTCTCATTAAGATTTACCGTTTGCAGCCTTACGATGCTTTTTTCACGACCATTTCTTGAAAAGCAGTGTGTGTTAATACACCTAGAAATTTTTTCTGGGGTGGGGGTGTAACTAAAAATCAGTCCACAAACCCTTTATATACTCTTTCTGCAAAACAACTTCCTTTTTAACTTTATTTAAATTATTATATGTTTTTACACGGATTTCCCCGGCTCCGACGCCGCTGGTCGTTGTTTCTCTGTCGGATAGATCATGTCCCCCCCCCCCCAGTACCGTCTTAAGAGTACCAATTAAGTGATTTTTCTGAGGCCCTCTACCAGGCAAATTTACATGCATACTCCTCGAAAATTTGCGTACCTCATTTTTGTGAGGCGTCTCTTCTTTTGAGACACACGGGCCGTACCCATGCGTTAAGAGGGCACAGCGCATGGGCATACCAGTCATAGCCCGGGGTCTCAAACCCAGAGGGACTCCCTTCAAAATGGGATTCGAGAGTAAGCATGCTAAGGTAGACGTGCATTTCTAACCAGTTGGCCCTTCCCCAAACCCCGACCGAATAGTCGGTTCTGTATGGTCATGCAATTTTTCAGCCCCGCCCCCCCCCCAATAATCCATGAATATACAAGGCAACGCACCATTCCGCTTTCTCTGTATGGGATCGAGTCCCGTATATACGGGACGAATGGCGATTTTCAGTCCCCTCTCCTCAATGCTTTGTCCCGTGAAATGTCTGGTTTGTAGCACCCCAACCAAAGATCTCAGGCTAGGAGCTATGCCATGCAGGGCCGTAATCAAGATTATTTGCCGACCCCACAACCTTAAAATTCAATAATTTTGCAACATAAAACTGCCACCCCCCTAAATTTTTTCCAACCCGGGGTAATTGCCCCCCTCCCACCTAGTTCCGGCCGTGATGCCATGCATCTCTAGGAGACTAATATGGCCATGCCATAGACTAAAGATATAATAGACCGCGCACGCTATTCATAAAACTTGCCTTGTTGTAACGAAATTTGACTCGATCGAGTTGATGAAAACTTTCCTTCATTTCTTCAATGAATTTCGTTCATTCTTTTGTAAAATATTTAGTGAATAAGGGATTCGAAAAAAAAAATCAATTCTATATAATGTAAACAAATATTGAAAAATGAATTATTTTATTTTCCGAAAGGGATAATTCCTAATAATTTAGGACTTTTGAGTTTTTAAATCCTATTATATAACCTATCTCTTATATATACAGCCTATTTCATTTATATTTTTAAATATTCTCTTCTCATTCACTTTGTCACTTTTAATTTCGAAAATTTATTTTAACTAGGGGTTATTAAAACATAAAAATTATCTTCCAAGAACATTAAAATTACTTTAATCACACATACATTTTGAGTATATAATTATAATGCATCATATTATGTTATGTAATATAACACATTCACACTCATACCATATTCAGTCATGAAATATTTAAATAATAAGTAAAAGTTTCATTTCCAACATTCTTGAAAAACCTTTTATAACCTTATCAAACAAAAATGTAAACACTTACATAATATTTCAGGAATAAAATGAATTTTTCAAAAAAATTGCAATACCTCATCGTCAGTACTTTTCTAAATTATAAGAAATGAAATTTCGTGTCGCGTATATATGTAATAATTTAGAGTACGTAAATGTATTTTACATGTCACATATGTGTAACCTCTTCGCTCCAGAAGTATACATATGTGAATCTTCATTTTGTTTTAGGTATTAAGTAGTTTTTAAAATGATTCTTTCTTCAAGTTAACATCTGAGGTGCACATAGTGACTTCATATCTTAACTCAGATGGTCCTAATAAAGATATTGACTGAAAATTAATTAATTTATTTATTTTTGTTGTTTGAGGGCAATTTCACATACAACAAACACAAATTAATCAATAAAAAAATTTCTTTTCTGTAATAGTTTTATCTCAGGCGTGAAGAGAGGCAAAAATACTATTTTTAGAGGTAGTTATACATTTTTATGCAAAACTGCCATTGTCTAGAGCATGGTTTCCCAACCTTTTTTGTCCCATCGCCCCTTTCTTCAGAAATGTTTTTCTCCCATCGCCCCCCCCCCAACGCAATCTCACCCCATAGGATCCTATGTTATATCCGTAGCTTCTACCGCCCCCCTGGAACTTTCCATCGCCCCAAGGGGGCGTCAGCGCCCACGTTGGGAATCACTGGTCTAGAGGGTGCGTTTCCATTACATTCTATTTAAATAAAATATTTGCCATATATTCCTCATTCTGAAAAGCATATTTTCTTCAAGCTTAGCGAAACTCGAATAAACTCACTAGCTCGCTAAATCTCGCCAAATCTTGCGGAGACGTATATTTCAGTTAAAAGTTAATAAAACTCATTACTTCAATCATTTATTGCCAAAAATTCTATTAAAACATTTAATAATGGCTCATGACATTTGAATTTTACCAAAACTTGGAACTTAATTAAATCCTTGGAATTGAATTAAATCCAAAATGGAATCGTTAAAAACTGAGACTACGTCAGAAATCCATTGAATCAGCAATTTAATATTCCAATTTTTAATTTATAAGAAGGGGAATAAGCAAAAAAGTATTCCCTTGTGAAAGGATACTGGTTCCCCTTTCTTAAACCGTTCAGAACATCTGCGCAAGTGTTGGCCATTCTAATCAAAAATAAGACAGCACGTGTAGATCGTCATACGAATAGCCATAAGGAAAGCATTGAAAGCAAAGCCGCTTGAAAGATGCTTGAAAGACTCTTAATGCAGCTTTGATCAAAGCGCTTGCCTCTTCAAGCGCTTTGGCTTTGATTGAAAGCGAGATTCCCTGACCAGGTTTTTGACCGGAGTCACGTGACTCCGGATCTTTGCTTCACATTGTAACCCCTCGCGCGCGCTCTATATTATTCTTACTCTGTGGGCCATGCCAACACCCACTAGAAAACATTCTCTAGTGGGTGTTGGCCATGCCCAGCAAAGCATGATGAGACCTGAAATCAAGGATGGAAATTCCTACTCAGTTTAAGCATGGGCGAAGAAACGGGGAGTCGTGGGGGAGGGGAGGTATTGCCCCCCCCCCCCCCAGCATCAAAGGTGAAGTCGACTGATCTAATGCATATATGTATAGTTGAATTGCCATCATCATCATTGTGCCCTTCCCCCTTTCAGACTTCCAAGTCTATCTCCGCCTATAAGTTGAAGGATTAAAAGAAGAAAATTAATTCGAGAGTAAAATTTGCTTTGGTATTTGAATGAAAAATTCGTCTCACAAGGTTCGCCGGATATGGGCGGAGGTACGAGGGGAAGGGGGGGGGGGGCAGCGTCAAAGGTAGAGTCGACTTACTTAATGTATATATTAATTGACATCATTATGCCCCCCCCCCCCCCCCAAGTCTATTTTCGCTTATGCCGCTGTAATTATTTCAATCATTTCTTAAAATTGTTTCACACTGCCATCTAACGGCGTATTTGACCACCAGAAGTAACACTTATGAATCATAGATGGCAACACTGTATTTTATTTCTGAAAAATAATTTCGGGAAAATTCTGTGGCCCGAGCTCAGTGGCGCCTGTCCGTTGAGTTCGTTTTTGCAAACTTTCTTCCAACGATAAAAATCACTCATGTTCATAATCTTCATCCCAAATGAAAATTTTCCAAACATAAATGAAACAGTAAAATTGTAACACTACTTTTTACATGATGTCCGCCCCGCTTAATCGGATGAAATTCTCCGGCACCAAAATTTCATGCTTGAGACAATGTTGAAGTTCCCAGCCTACCGAATACCCGTTTAAACGAACACTGTTACAGCGAACATCTTGTAACGAACACTTTTTTAAAATCCCACAGATAAGTTGATATAGGAATAATACAAAAAAAAAAACCCCGGAATGCGTTATAACTACGATTACCATATCCGAAGACTGAGAAAGGAGGTGATCTGCTCACGCATCCTTAATGACGTCACTTATCAATAGATGGCGTCACTATTCCCACCAATAAAATCGGTCACAATTTTTGCCAAAACTCTAAAACAGAACCACTAAAAAAACAAAATTCTGGGAGTTTCGATGACTATTTGTGACTACAGAAAAGTTAGCGTCTATAAGTGTGTGTGTGTGTGTGGGGGAACTCAATTCAATGAAGCAATACATGTTTCAAAGTGAAGGGAAAAAATTTCTGCAGAAAAATGAAAAATAATTCGGGAAACCTGAAAAGGACGACAAAACTGAATTTTCCATAAACGTAGAAGGATGCTTGAAATGATATAAAAAGAGGCCATGCCCTCTCAAAGAAGGGCAGTTGGTAAACCTAGTCATGCCCCCCCCCCCCACATGACTGGAACAGAGCCCCTGGGTTAGACTTTTCACGGGGCCCCCTCCTAAAGTAAATTTATAGCGTCAAAAAACAAAAAGTGATGAGAATTTCCCAGTCAGCCCTGCCCTAGTGGGGGGGGGGGGGGCGGATGACCCTAGTTATTAACGAAGCGATTTCTCTAGTCTCTTGGAGATCATTATAGCGGGATTTGACTGTAAAACACTTCACACATCCAACCACTATATTGATGTTTTTATAGAAACATTTTGAAAAAATTGATGGAAAATATGTTAAGATAAACACATTTGAGAGTAGGTACCGTCCTCCAACTTTGCAAATTGTCTTCAATAAGCACATTTTACTTTGGTCTTCTGTTGAGCCAACAGAAGACGCTAACTTTTCTAAAAATCTTAGTATTTAATTACAATGATAACAATGCCTAACTTTCATTCGCGATGTCTGACTTATTCGAGAAGCTTTATTAATATTGACCTTTCATCAGTTTCAAATATACAAACCATGTTAACCTTGTAAAATGGCAATTGAATTTTTCCCTGCATAATCTGATATTGCACACAGGAATCGTTGATATATGATTAAGCGATTAGGCAGGACAAACTATTTGAAATGTTCCAACTTTTCTATTATGAAATACAGCAATAAAACCCCTCTTTTGCAGTCAATAATTTCTATTGTATAATAAAGAGTATGTATTTCAAATCTTTGATTCACTGTCATCCCCTTCTCTTACAGGAGATTTTTTTTTGCCCCACCAATGTCCATATAGAGAAAAGGGTTACAGGGTACATTCTAATTTGCATTAGAAGAATTAGTGAGAATCTAAGTGAAATCTTACCACAAAAATACACTTGACATAATGATAAGTTCTTCTACGATAGTACTTTTTCTAGCTTTGTTTGGAAATATTTATTTCACTGTTTCCCAAAAGTGGGCAATGGAATGGGTGGGCATAGCATAGGATCCTATGGGTTCACTTGAGTTGAAATGGAGGCAATGAGAGAAAAACTTCTGAAGAAGGGGGCAATGGAACAAAAACTTTGGGAAACTATAATCTATAATGTTAAACTGGTGCCTCTTGATACAACGATAATTCCTCTGCAACAATACCTCTTTCTTTGACCGTACAGTATTTGTTATATCACGGTCAGTTACGATTAACTCCTTCTACTGAAGAGAAAACAAATTTTAAAAAAGAATATTTTTATTCAGAGAAATCAATATGTCTAACGATAATATTCACTTTTCCAGGATACGAGTATCATTAATAACCAAATGATTCTGAAACAAGAAAAATTTCTGGACTCACATATTCCGTTCGACGAATCGTGCGCAGTAGGCATGATAACAGAAGAAAGCTTACAAAACAGAAAAGTTCTAGATTCTCTTACAAAGATGACACAAGTGATTTGATATCGCTCAATAGCTTCTTTCCGTAAGTAACTGGATCGATAGGAATGGCAGACGCAACTATGGTCTTCAATCTGCTCTCTTCGTTGAATGTCTCCATTTTTGTACGAAGTTTAAAAATGTACGACTTGAAATTAGCCTCTGATATAGCTTCATTGAACTTTTCCTCGTCTGATTCTTTAAGAGCTCCCAATTCCTGAGAGCGAACGCCGAGAATAATCTCTGCAGCCTCTTCAAAACAAGTCACCCAGACATTCTCGGTGTAATCGGCAAGACTGACGCTCAATAACAGGCGCCACTTGTAATTAGGGTACTCTTTATTGCATTTCTCGCAGCGGTACAGGCCATTATTCATGTCAACCACTTTCTTGTTACATTCCTCGCTGGGACAGGCCATGTACATGCAATTTTCTTTGCGGACCAGAACGACAGTGGCTTTAGCTGAATAGAAATCTGGCTTATCTGCCATTCCCAGATTCTCCGATGCCACCTGAGCAAAAGTCTTGAATGACGTCGGCATGCCTCCTGCAGCGCCTCTCGTAGTGATGGAATGGGACTCGGATCGACAACCTTCCCTGTCAAACCATCCTTTCAGAACATGCGCTTCTTTGATGTCTGGGTTTAATTGGAGAGAACTGGACGAAACCATAGACAGGGATCGTCCACTGAAATCTGAAACCCTGGCTCCCTTGATCGCAACGACAGGATTGGCAGATGGATCGAATTTCTTAGCTTCTTCACCCCAAAGCGTCAAGGAAACCTCAGTGTTAGTCGTATCCACCAGGCTGACATCTCGTTTTTCCAGCTCCTTGTTCGTGGTACGGGTAACAATTGTCTGCACATCACCAGCGTTTTTACAAACACCTATCACGTCTATCATAGCATCCTTGTCTACCTGCTGAATTTGCGAGATCGGAACGAAATCAAACTGCAACATTGGTATCGAAGAGATGTTGTCCTCGCAAGGAGTAATGGTAGTGTCGTTGTTGAATGTCATCTCATAATCATTTTTGAGAGAGCTGTAGGCCTTGTTGGCAGTCTTCAAGGTAGCTTTTGAAATATAGAAGACCTTATTAACTTCCAGGAGGTCATAAAACTTGTCAACTGCATCGTTGAAACCCGTGGCTCTTATCTCGCCAGTTTCATCCAAGAGGTTCACAGAGAACAACTTCCCCTCACCTCTGGAATTGCTCCAATGCCGTATTGGGGCTTTACTGGTGACCCTGGCCTTAATGGTCCATTTATTTTGATAGGGCGTGAGACTATTGATCGGGTGAGTGTTAGCAGACTGGTCAGAGTACCTGTTGCCAAAACTGGAAGCATAAGAATTATTTCGTGAATCCATTGCTTCAGACCTACAAGTTCCAGAGCTTCCATACGTATCTCTGCTCGTGTTATTACTGGCAGCACCAAGCTGAGAATCTTTCTGGGCGCCAGTAGAAGCACCCATGGCATCTGACGGGACTCCAGCATTCTGAGGATTGCCAATTTTCTCACCAACTTCTGCACCAGGAACAAGGACAGTCACACTGAGAAGTATTATCACTTTCTTCTCGGAAGAAACATGATTGCAGACACACTTGTCAATCTGGATAACGGTGAATTTTTCCAGTTCGTTATTCACCACCATGGGGTTCAACTGGGTGCCCAACATGGCAAAAGGTGTGAACTGTGAACCATCAGACAATAGAAGCCTGTACCGATCGCTGGATCCACCACCTGGGACTTTCTTGTATCCCAGGAGCTGCACGGTGGCCTTGGGTACCTCCTCACCATTGATTATTCTTTGGATAGCTCCAGCTGTAAGTCTCGGAACCATGACTTCTGTTCGATCCTCTTGAACAACCAAAGTGAGAGACAAAACAAATCTATAGATAAAATTGGAGCACATGATTAGGTAAAACACATTAGCGTCAAACATCAAGAACTTCATCAATGAGATCAGTATCTTATATGTAAAACATTGATTAAGCAACGGATATGCTTATTAACTAATACTATTTAACCGCACGTCAGCATGTGCAGGCCCTCAACCCATTTTTGTCAGAATTGTGCACGTTCTGCGTGTTCTTGTTGGTGCCATCATCTGCCTTCCATATTTTGAAATGAAGATTCTAAATGCTTGAATTTTCAGTTAGTATCCAGTCTGCCTGCTCTCTGCAGAAAGACTTTTTTTAATGAAAGACAGGCTCGCATTCACTCCTCAAAGTTGGAAAACCACAGGAAACCTACTTCAACCAACCGCCACAGTGCACCAACAAGGTTTGAACCTGGGTCCTCACGATGTCCAGCACTGTGCCCACATGACCGCACAGCAGCAGGCCTAATAACCGCTGCCCGTATGTGGACAAGAGTATTCTGCAATGTGCAAAAATGGGTGACTGAACGGATAGGCAAGTGGGGGAAGCAAGCGAATGGGCAGGTGAGTTAGTCACACAAATATGCCACTCACTATTTTAATCCCCAACTTATTCAGCAACTTATTTGGTCACTCGCTCACCAATGATGTAACTGTGCTGTGAATTTTCCACAAATCACATTTTCCTATGTATGTGGATTTATATATCATAGCATCAGAAATTGTTAATGTGAATAATTTATTGCCATTTCTCATTTCTTTTTACCGAGCGGTTGGAATATATTTCTAAACATGATCCATTGTTATAACCTTTTCTAAAGTTTTCTAAATGCTTTGTCAATGTGAACACAGTAGAGTATCGAAAATTCCAGCCTCCATCCCTTTTTCCATCCAATAACCCAACTTCTTAGTTTTTTGCTAGGAATACTTTGCAGTACCTACGCATTATACAACAATTTCAGTTTGAAAGGGACTAGCCAGCCCTATAATGGGTAACTTTTATTTTTTCAAAACGAGCACAACTTGGGTCTATTACCATCTATGGGTGATTTACTACCTAGTGAGTTGTGCTGGAAGTGTAACTGTGTGTGTGTACCTAACACTCTTGAGTATGTATGTAGTGTTGTGTTTGATTTTTCAGTGCTGCCATCTATCTATACTTCAGGAGTGAAGTGAGTGATGTGTTATGATTGAATTACAATTTTTCCTGGTTGTAGGTCTGTTGCTTTCATTGGTGACACTTTTTAAAGAGGAGATCGGCTCGCATTTGCACCTTGAAGTTGGAAACCACAAAAAACCAACTTCAGCCAACCACCACTGTGGTGATGGTGGGGGTTTGAATCTGGGATCTCGCAAAGCGAGTCTGTCACTATGACCACCACAGCGGCTATAATGGGTAACTGGTCTAACAAAATACATTTTATTGAATGGACGCAGCGAATTTTTAGGGGGGTTGCTGAGAAACAGGAAAGTTTGACTGTTTTCTTTACAATGATGGACAATAATGACATTGCCTCTACCCCCCCCCCCCCCAATTGCTTACATAAAATCATTTGAAACACAGTTGAAAGCTATCAGTATCTCAGTGCCATTCACTATCAATCCCATCTGCAACTCTTCTCAATCACTCTCATCTTCGTGCTTTTTCACTTTCATCATTTTTTCAAACACATGACATCTATGTCTTATTCAAGAATAAAAATACAGTAAGTATGCTAGCCCTTTCTCTCTTTTCTTTCACACCGAGCACAACTCTGGTCTATGGTCATGGGCAATTCACTACCGACTAAGTTGGGCTGGAAGTGTGGGTATGTATACTCAACAGTCTGAGTGGATATATTGAGTGTACATTTTTAGTAATGCCATCTATATTTTAAATTCTGAGTAGTGTGATGTTTGAATATTTGTGTAGTTGTAGGCCTGTTACTCTCTGTGGCAAGACTTTTTAACAGGGAGATCGGCTCACATTTGCACCTTGAAATTGGAAACCAGATAAGCATTTTTTTTGTTTTTCAGATAATACAAGTTTTTCAATAATCCGAGGTGGCCCTGATCCCATTCACCTCTGATTATCGAGACTCTACTGTGTAATATATTGAGGGCTGTTGAGACTTTCTGAACAAAGACAAATTGATAAGGTAGATGCACAAGCGTGTTCCGTGTTAACAAGACAAAATTAAAAAATATAACAATAAACAATGATCTTTAATGAATTGTATACTTTTCTATAAAATGAGATGGCATATTTTTTCATGGTAAGAAGAGAATCTCTGTCCAGGGATCTTATGCTATTCTACAATGAATGTAGGCTGACAGGACTCAAGCCTCTATAACCAATCTATTTTTATATGTAGGCCTATGCAGGGTCTAAGAAATCCTGGGCATTAGGCCCTATAGCAACTAAAACATTTATATTAGCACCTACAATTTTTTCTGTGAGTAATTACTAGCTTGGGGAAAAACATATATGCTTGGCACCTGAAATATTTAATTGGCACCTAGATTTTTTTTTCTTGATTCATCGAGCCTTGATCAATGTTCTGAAAAAACACAGAACTAACATTACATTTAAAAAATTCTTGCCAACAGCTGCTCAGTAAAACAAATTGCATGCCAAGCGGCGGAAGTTCGGAGAGAGAATTCACATGCCTCTGCTGAGTTGGAGTTTGTGAGGTGCATCAGCAAAAGAAGACAAGTGTATGGTGAATACACACTGTCTACTTTTATGTAGGAGTTGCAGAACTGCGGGACTGATCTTTTATAACAAAGATTTCGACAGCCGACTCATGTAAAGATAAATCCAGAAAAGGAAATTCAACTGGTGTTGTGGGATGTGGGTTTGATTCCCCACAAATCCAGGTAAAAAAAATTAACTGAACTTATCTCTGTATCAGCTAGCAGTCAAAACCTTCATAATAGGTCTAATAGAGGTGAGAGACTTCGTTTTGGATAAGTGGTCATCCGGTGACAATGTCAGAAATCACGAGCTTCGGTCTGGCTGTCCAAACACAGGCTCTGAGGAAACAGGATTCGTTTGCAGTCTAGTGTGCTCACCAAGAAGTGAGTTAGATTCCCTGCAAAACCAGTTGTGGATTTTCTTTCCTGTATATATAGATCTTTGCACCAGCCTGCTGTCGAAACCTTCATAGTAATAGCAGAGACTGGCATCCTCTGGTCTTTTATTCCCAGGCCAACAGAGGTAGCAGGCTTACCTGAAAGGGACTTGCCCTAAAGCAGAATGTTTAGCACTGTTCTGCGACGAGTCTTCAGCTGACTGGAAATGTTCTGCAGTAAAAAACCCCATACATGTAATAGTGGGATTTTTTCGCACTTTTTCTTAAAATTCTTCCAAATTGTTCTGCGACGTACGTCACAGATTTCGGCACATTCTGCTTTGGGGGGACTTGTTCTCTATAAGGCACAAATTAACCAAAAAATTCCTATAGTTCTTTCCAAGCGTAGCAAATTTTAAATCCACCTCCCTGGCCAAAACAAAATGTTTTACATTGGTCTGCAAGGAGCTCTCTGCTAACTGAAAATGTTCTGCAGTAAAAATTTCTACATTTTTCTTAAAATTCTTTCAAATTTTTTAGCAATATAAGTTGCAAATTTTTGCATGTTCTGCTTTGAGGCCACTTCCTACTACAAAGTCTAAAGAAACATTATTTTGAACTTTCGCCTACGGGTAAAAATGTTTCTTTCACTTTCTAAAAACTGTCCTAGATTTTTTCGTGATTTATCCAACTTTTAGCCAAGCGGAAGATGAAATAATGATTATGACAGCCGAATTAAAGTTGTTGGCTGCATATGCATCAAAATATCACCAAACTTTAACCAAAACTGGGGGGTGGAGTGCCCCCCATTTGAAATACCTATGAATAAAAAAGCACCTTTAACTTTAATTGAACTTCCTTCGTGAAAGCTTCATGCTTCCCGAAGGCTCCAAAGCAGAATATGCTGAAATCCTTCACGAACAATCGGTGCCACTGCAGAACAATCTAAAAGAATTTTAAAAAAAATTGTAGTGAAGAAACACTATTATATTGGAATTTTTACTACAGAACATTTCCAGTCAGTTGAAGGTTCATTGCAGAGCATGCAAAACATTCTACTTTGGGAGCCCCTAGGAAGGTCTGTTTCATACTGACGTAAACCCACTTTAACGAGAAAACTACTGCACATAGACAGAGGGAGGAAACACTGATATCAATTCATAGATGTAAATATAAATTAGAGCAGTCTGCAATGCAGATTTAATGCATGAACCCACCAGGACATGTCCCAGAGGCCGCAAAGAAAATGGTTTGCTTAAAGGAAAAGCACATGCAAATTAGTAGGCAGGCATTTATAACCAGATACGAGTTTCATTTTACCCAAGGGTACGGTCACATATGTCATTGACGTCGCCTTCCCCCCCCCCCATTTTCGCCCATGAAGATTGCATATCATAAGCTTAAACTACTGATGAAATAGAAAATTAAGCTTTTTGCATTTGTTAGTTGATTTATACAGTAGAACCTCTCGATAATGGGCAGCCATGGGACCAAAACTTTTGTCTACTAATGGGGAGGTACAAAATACAGTAGAACGTCATTTATAAGACTTTCACATTTACACATTTGGCTTCGGTCACAATTGATTCCTAAGCTACTGTGTGTGGAAGTGATAATACAAAGGTGGTTATGCATAATCATCAATCATCTTGAAAAAGTTTGATTAAATTTCACTACATTTATCACTTTTACCGGTGATTATGCATAATTCCCAAATAAAGTTGGAAAATCTGATAAAAAAATATATAACCTTTCTTCTCTTCATTAAACCAATTGTTTTTGCCTGTAACCATGATATGTGCATATTACACATCTATATTCTGAAATCAAAATTAAACTATAATAAGTGTTAAGAGGATAGTTAAAATCAGTTAATCAAGTAATTGACGGATTAACATATTTACCAATACGGGAGCTTGGAATTATACATAATAACCACTGAATATTAAATTAGAGATTATGAAAAAAAAAATATTTTGCCAGATTTTGCTGTATCGGTATCGAGTATTCGTTAACCGGGGGAGTGAAATATATTAGTCCTATTCCACGGGACAGGGGAGTGTCCGTTGAAGGAGGTTCCGCTGTATTACGTAAAAAGAACTACAATATATTAGTGATTTATACTCAATTTATTTTCACAATAAATCATAATCAATTATGTCACAATACAAAACAACTTTATTGTATTCATTCAGATGAAACGGTTGAATACAACTTTGAATGCGGCGACAAATTCGGATAACTTTTGACATTAAACAATTCAACATGATATAAACACTTACCACACTGAATTCAATAAACACCGCAATCTTCCTCGACACAGTAGACAAAATAAAATGCGCAATTCACTGCAGCCAAAAAAAATTTACGGACTGCCGTAATGGCGGGAAACTAAGGATAAGGATAAGGACGCCTTTGTAACGGCTAGCACCGCAACACCGGTGTCTCTTCTCATCGTAGTTAATTTCTTTTGCTATGCCACTGCCATAGCAGTGCTTTCGTGTCATTCACGATTTTTTCTTTGTCAGATGGTCTTCTTATGTTTAGACCGAGTCTAAAAGCAATACGGTCATCTACATGTGGAGGCTCGTGTAGGTACATTTGGCAGCGTGACAATTCAGGACAGTGCAATAGGATGTGTTCTATGGTTTCCTCGTTCATCCTGCAGAGAGGGCATGTCGCGACCATGTTCACAGTGAACTTAGCAAGACGGTGGTTTGTCTCCAGTGAGCGAGTAAGAGCTTTGAAGAAGAGTGTTGATGGAAGAGATCCATCATACGCGCTCTCCCAGGAATAGGCTAACTTCCTGCAATAGTAGTTCAATGATGATTTCTTTAGCACTTCTTGCCTCCACAATTCGTGGGCCTTCTTGCGAATCGATGTTTCAATTGCTCGACCTGGTCGCTGGATGTTTTGTAGCACTAGCGTGTTAAGATACTTTTTACCGAGGAAGTTGGTCCTACGCCACCAGGATGTATTTTGGAGGCAATAGAAAGAGTAGATGAAGAGTTTTTTCACCACTCTACGATCATCCACTGACCAAAGTCGGGCGACGTATGATAGTTTTGATCTTGCTTCCCTTACTTCAAAGGTGGAGATACCAACTTCACCTTGAATTGCGCACGTTGCTGCGAGTGAGGTCGCTCCGAGGGCGAATCTGCAAACCGAGGTCTGAGCAGCTTCCAGAGCCCTTCTGGTTGTTTGGTCCAAGACCAGAACTGATAACTACTGATAATAGAGTGCGCTCCGCTAGTTGTTTGCTTCACACATTTATTCAAAAATAACACAAAAATATCCCGTTTCCCGTATTTTGGAAAACGTGCATTTGAATTCGTAATCTCTCTTTCTTGACCAAATTCATGAATGAAGATAATTTTTATCACATTATAATTTGATATAACGTGACATAAATACAAATACTCATTTCACGTACTCTAACGGCCGTATTCACCAACACAGTTTCAACTGAAATCGCAGGTGGAAGGATTGAAGATCGAAACGGATTGGTTAAATTAAGTATTTTAACCAATCCGTGTCGATCACTGATCGTTTAACCTGCGATCGCAGTTGAAACTGTGTTGGTGAATACGGCCGTAATTGTCATCCAACCCCACCATGGGCGGAGATGTGGGGGGGGGGCATTGCCCCCCCAGCATCAAAGGTGAAGTCGACTGATCTAATGCATATATGTATAGATGAATCGACATCATCATCATCTTGCCCCCCCAGCAATAATGACCGTGCCCCCCCCCGAGACTTCCAAGTCTATCTCCGCCTATGCACCCCACTGAGCTATTAAGTAAAGTTTACTTATAGCTCAGTGCCGCACCCATCCTCATGCTCAACATCCATCGAGCTTATATTAATATCACTGAGCTATAAGTAAACTTTTACTGACCTAATTAAAACACTGAACTAAAGTGAAACTTTCCTTATAGCTCAGTGATTAATATAAGCTCAATGTCAACATCATGTTCAAACACTGAGCTGAGCCAGAATTTGCTGCCATCTATGGTTTGGAAATAATACTCATTGACGGTTTTTCGTTTGCTCTTTAAATAGTAGAGTATAGCTTGAGTTCTTTCATTAATGAAGTCTCAGGATTACTGAATAGATGGCAGTAAAAGCGATCAAGGACTTGAAATTACATTCATGCGTGACTGACCATATAAATTTCATAAGTTTTCGGCTTCTTTTTGAGGATTTCCCAGCCAAAAAGTTTGTCTGAAAATTTTTTCAAGAACCTGGCAACTTTGGGTTGATGATGTGAGCCGTTTATTTACGTGTCCATAACTGAGCCGGTGTTGATCATTGCAACATTTCACCGATTTTATTTCAAGCTATAATAAATCACAAGGTGCATCAGTGATGGCTAGTTTTATGGAGAGATTCAAGCGTGTTCCCGTCCACATGGTAATACTTGTGTTAACGTTGTTTCTTTTCAGTCCATATGCTATATTGTTCCGTAGTCCATTGGCTTGAAAACTGTGATCATAATACAGATAATAACTGCGCTATTTTAATTTTCATATCCGATTTTTAGGATTACGAAGGACAAAAGGTAGCTGAGAAGATTTTCCAGACCTTGATTCTAGCATTTGCTGTGAGTTTGATTTGTTTTTATCACTTTCATTCCTCTCCACTGTACATTCACCTCATATCACAATGGAGTATGTGACATTTATAATGCAATGAAACTCCCCACCCCCACTAACGGCCACCCCTCTTTTACGGCCAAATAACGATTGCCCCCGTGTTTCTTTTTGAGGTGGGGGGCTTTTATACATGTTCTTTGATACTGCTACAGAGTATTATTATGTGACGATTGTGCACAATTTCTATCGGAATTAACTCCACGTTCGGCAGTATTCTACGAAAGACTATAATGCAAAGGGCAGCCAATTCGGGAGCCTCTAAAAATATGTGGGGGGGGGGGGGGCTATGGCCACTCCACTTATAAGGCTCAATTACATTGGTCAAGTTTCCTAGCTATTCTCTGACGAGTAGCTGGCGAGCGAACCAGTTTCAACTAGCCCAGAGAGCTTCAATTACACATGTTGCGATGTAATATTCTTGAGATTACTGTTGTGGCAGGTACGCCACAGTATAAACTTGGTACTTGGATAAAACCCTTTCCGAAAGGATATTACTAACAGCAATTTCACAATTTATTTGGAGGTTAATTTTAAGTCTGCCTGCAGGCCACCTTTGTCATCATCATGGACCATAGGTTGAGAAATGTTGATCCATACAAATGTACAATTTTAGATCAATCATTGCCAAATTTTGCTCGTATACTAACAGGATCGGGATTGAATGATAGACTACTTTAAAAGTTTCTTAGAGCACAGCAAATGGACCAAAAACTTTAGACAACAATGGTTCCAGGGCCTCAACAACCACTTTGAGAATGTTTACTCTGGTTACCGTGGTTCCCCTAGCAATTCTTTTCATATGCCTTTACAATGGTGTGTCACTTCTTTAATGCTGCCAGTAATTGAAGAAAACCGGGCAGTACTGGGTATTGTAGCTAGTATGTATATAATCAAAAATATATTAAGCATCCTCAAAAGTCAATATCACTTGATTAAAACCAAAACAAGTGTTCCAAAAAGTGTTTTTACAACCGCAAATTTACTGGCAAAAAAATATTAGAGTTTTCCGGGACATTTGGTCAGCTCGTGTAAGGGGTCAACAATTTCTTTTTTTGTCAAACTGGGGTCCTGCTTGGGAAAGTTTGGGAACCATTGCTATATATATGGGAATCTATTGCTACTATTTAACTGTACATGCACCTCATACACATCCCTCTATGGAATTTCTAATGAATTTGCACATTCTGGAATGTGTCCCCCTAACGTATTTATGCCATTGAGTTGCATTTGTTTTGTGTTCTTGCTACCATCTGCCTTCCATTTTCTAAAGTGGAAGATGAAAATGCTTTAATTTTCATGTTATGTCAGTATCGTGTTGTAGGTCTGCTTGCTCTCTGTGGAGGGACTTTTTCGAATGGGGGGACTGGCTTGCATTCATGCCTTGAAGTTTGAAAACTGCAAAAAGCCAACTTCAGTGACCCATTACTGTGCCGTCAATGAGGTCTGAACCTGGATCCTCAGGACGAGAGTCTGGCATGATGTGCATATGACCTGCGTAGCAGGAATCTTTACTGCAGAAAATTTCCAATCAGCTGAGGGTTCGTTGCAGAATAATGCAAAACATTCTATTTTGGAGGGAACATAGAGTAAAACTGCTAGCAAGTAGCCAGTAAACCCGCACAATGTAATTTAATCCTTAATAGAGGAATTTTTTCATGGAGGTAGATGCTCATAAATAAAAAGTTTTCCTGTATATTCATTATAGTAAGTTTATTGTACATTCATTGTATTTGTGATTCAACAGGCTGTGGGTCTCGCCACTGGTTATGCAACGCAGAAATTCTCTCATACTGTGTATATCTTGGGGTCTGGCTTCATACTGTCGTGTTTGGTGAGTTCCTTTTCAGTTCTATTTTTTAAAATGTGGAGCCAAAACTCTTCTTTCAAGTGAATATAATACCAGCCATTTATTGTGTATAGCCTAAGCTTTCAACAACATATTTTGGACAGTAGGGCTGTAGCGCCAGACATGACCCAGGCTCTCTGTCATGAAAGATGAGCATATTTCTCAATAGTCAAGCATGATATTTTGCTAAGAAAAATGGTCCTAAATAATGTTTTCTTTCAACTTTTCTCGTGTTAAAAGATGTAGCGTAATGAAATCAGGAAATTTGTTTCACACTCAGGCTACAATTTAGAAATTTACTCCAATCTAGCCACCACATTTAGAGAATTTTATGCGCCAATACAGATTTCTTAGTTGCCATGACAACCTCAGATTTGTCACGCCCTGGTGGACAGTATGTCGCAAAATGGATTGATCCTCAGTTCCCCTGTGCATTTTTAGTGTGTGGTGCAGCAGGGATTTCTTCAAAGCATGGCCTGCTGAGCTCTATGTAGTGACTGGCCTAGTGCTAGTAATTTAAAAAATTCATCGATTACAGAGCTTTGAGTGTAATTGATGTAGCTGTATAACATTGCATTAAATTTGAATTCATCATAATTACCCTTTTTCTTTTCTCAATGACGTTCTATTTCAGTAGTTTGATACCCAATATACTGTTCACCTTTTGTTATCAAGTTTTTTAATAAACTTTAACCAGTCATCTGACCAATTAATTTTTCTGTGCAGTAGCCGCAATGCACTTTTTTAAGAACACACATGCACACCCTTTTTTTTCCTTTTCTTTGAAGTGATTAACATACTTTAGAATTCAAATGTGATGCACAAAAGCAAAATAAGGGCAACTTGCTGAATGGAAAAATGAATTTTTTTTACTTGGTAGAAAGTGTTGAATAGCCCATGGGATGGACTTTTGAGGAGAGGGTCCTTTACGAAAAATATAAACATCGGGAAATCTTTTGAGATGTAATATGGTACCCCAAAAGTAAGGAGAGAGTGTTCACATAATTTGTCCTGTGACTAAGAAATGCTGCTGACGGATTTATGTGGATACATAGCAGCTGAACCTTTGCTAAAAGATGTATGAGGAAGTAAAACAGATGCATCTTCCCAAGGAAATCTGAAATTGGAAAAAAAATTGCTTGGGGATGCAATCTTGCAAAGCATGGCAAGGATAGTGGTAATAATAATCCCAGACCTCTTGAAATATAATACTTCACCAAACACCAACTCTGGTCATATTGCTAAATTGCAATTTACTTCCATTAATCAGATGGGTTGGAAATCAAGGCACTGTCTATTGGTGGTCGCCTCAAGCTCGTTAGGGAAAATATCTTAACTGTATCCTCCCTCGGATTCGAACCCTGGACCATGACAGCAACCTTCACGGTGGTAGACAAGCACCTTACCACCACGCCACTCGAGTGCTCTATCTTGGAATAGAATGGTTCAACTCCATCTAGTGCTGAGATAATAAAGTAGAAGTGCATATGGCAGCATCTATGTTATATACAAGTACAAGGCCAAAACTGGCAAAATGTCCAATGAGGTGGCCGGGAAAAAGATGCACATGACAAGTATGGATGTCATATATTAAAATACAGCAACCCAATTAAAAATGCAATCACAAAAATTACAAACACAGACAAGTTTTTCCGTTATATCCATGTAAGAAAGACAGAAAATCAGCATATCATAGCCACCATCTTTGCATGTGGCTGTGATGTCATTGCCAGAGGACTTGTTAAACGTGATATATATGTCACTAGCATTAACCTTCCTGTTTTCAAGCGTTTTTAGGTGTTATTATCTTCTTGGTTCGTAATCTTGGCAAATAGCTCTAAATCTGGTGGTAAAAAAGAATATTTGGAGGTGTAGTAAATATATTACTGTACAATAGGGAATTTATCAAATGACGTTGGCGAATCCGTGCGAGTGTATAGTGAAGAAGCAGGTTATTTCACCTTGGTTCTCATGACACAAATAATTGGCCCTTTGATGCTCGAGGTGCCGATGTATAAGCTTCACACTGTTTGAGCATTGAGAGCGAAGAGGTGCCATGTTTTTATCATCAACAATATGGAACTATTTCTATTTAAATATCAAATGGATTGAATTCTGCAAAAGCTTTGAAAAGTCTTCCACCAACATTTGAGAAAATATCAACAGTAAAACAATTTATAATTTAGAGGTACAGGGTTTGAGAATTTGAAAACTGCAAAAGCAGAATGCATGCACTCTTGGTAATGTCAATTTTCACAAGAGATGACATCACTATACCAAAGCTGCCAAGTCTCCCGAATTTTAGCTTCATCGCTCGATCTCCCGAATTTTTACGAAAATCACAAAAATCCCTAATTGTCCCTAAAAATTCCCTACTTCATTAAAAAACCCCCGCTTTTGAAAACAATTCCTAAGGAATTTCTTGTGGGGCATGAAACCTCTTTTTTTTCCCTTTTGAAATGACGTCACACGTCGTAAATGGGGAAATTCCCTTTTTAAGGAAGTTTTACAAACCCTCTGATGGTAACAAGAAAGTTGTTTGTCTTATCGTGCAGGGAAATGGCTTAGCAGCCAATAGTCCTGGATAATAATTGAAGATTATAGTGACGCGCATATGGTCAAAATTTCTTTTGTTGAAGTTGCGTACGTGCGATATAACAAAGCATGAATAATGATAAGCAAAAACATATTTAATCAATTTTAAAGATACTTATTCCGATGAATTTCCTTTCATCAAACGTTCCAGAAGAGGGCCGACTTTTCCTTTTTGTACAAGTTGTGTTACGGACATAAACATCAGTCATGGAAAGACTGCCATCATCAGTCGTGAAGTGAAAAAAAAACATCAAGCAAGTGTCACAAAAAGTCCGTGTTCTTCAAAAATTGACGGTGTTTTCCTTCATCTTCCGATGATTTTGGGGTCATTCGCACAGAATGTTTGTTCACAGCATTTCTAATTGAACACAATATTTATTTTTACATCATTGAAGTTTTGGCCTCCGATTTCACTTGTTTTTTGCGTAGGGATTTTATTCCCTACGCTTTAACTTTAATGTTTGGAAAATCCCTATTGTATTTATTAGGGAGTGGTTTTAGCATAAAATACGGGTTTGCGCGAAAATCTCCCGAATTTTCATTTTCAAAAGTTGGCAGCTATGCTATACTGACCAAACAATCCTGCAATAATAATTTTACCCAACTAAAGCAAAAAAGAACAAATAGTGATCCCCCCCTCTCCATGGCTTATAATAAATTTCCTATCATGTGGCCAATTTTATTGCTTTGCCTAGAGCATGGTGAAAGGTTTTCCTTCGGCCGAGGACCTTGTCTTTTGTTGCATTTATAGGCATTTCTGAAAGCTTGCATAACTTTGCCAAGCTCTACCCTCAGAAGGTGCCTTTTCTGAATCGGCATTGAGTGTTTGTATCCTAATTTGTTTATTTCTGAATAGAAGATATAACACCTCTTCCCTCCTTACTTCAGTATACAGTATTTGCTGTTGGTTACAAAACAGTGGTATTCTCAGAAGGGATGTTGTGATTTTCTTCTTCCAGCGGTTTTTAGGACTGCCTTTTTTCATATGATCCTGTAGAGTAAAAAAAATTCTCCCATCCCTGAAGAAAAAGAAAAATGCTGGAAATCTGAAAAAGGAGGACAAAAAAACATATTTTATAAAGCGTAAGAGTAGGCCTATGCTTAAAATAACATCAAAAATGACAAAATTCCTCTATTACAAGGACATCTAGTGACCCTATTTGCAGCAAACAGTGAGTAAACACTACTTTTTTGTTGTACAAGGATTTTTTACTGCACATGAGCGCTAATCTGGCTGGCTTGCATTATTTTATTGTAGATCGCAAATGAAAATTTTTTTTCTTCTCATAACTCCAAGAGGCTGGTATGCTAACCCCTTGATGGGGATGTCTTTACACTAAACATCTCCACCATGTGGTAAGATAGGCTAAGTCTGTCTCAGGGTGCCAGAAACTTGTATATGTATTGGTACCATAAGGCCCTATTTTAAGGAGCATTCTGGTAATTTTTATTCAAACCTTTTTATAAAATGTCTCTTCCCCCCCCCCCTATTTTCAATGAAACATGCTTACTGTTTTTCCTTATCGAAAAATCAAGATTTTAATAAATTGTAGAGTATCTACAATTAATGAATTATACTCATATTATAATGTATAACATTTAATTCACCAAAAAGATATCTACTTATGTCTTAATCCATTTTGACTTGCAGTAGTCCTCTATTTCCTCCATCGTTAGTGATTTTTCGGCAATTTTAGACATAGTTGGAAATTTTTCTTAGTTGGCCAACTTTCTTTGGCAGTTCTTTTTGGTGAAATTTGCAATCTCATTTGTATCATGATTCACCATATTTTTATCAAAGGCATAGTCAGTCTAATTATAGATAATATTGCTAATTTTCTACTTAAACATCTTTCATGGGCCGCATTTGGCCCACAAGCTAGAGGTTGTGCACTCCTGATCTATCTTATCGCATTTCCTGTCCCGGGAAAGATTCTGATACAGATTAAGCTGATAGTGGAACTTGTGTCATATGGATCTGAACACCCTATATAAATTTGTGCATGAATTAATTCTTTGTGCAATTTCAGATTCAATGCTAGAGACAAGACCAAAAGAAGGTGTCTTTCAATGGTTTTTCTCTTTTGTTGCAAAATTTAGTTTCATTTGATGTTTATTTTGTTTTGCAGCTGACTTTGCCACCATGGCAGATGTATCGCAAGAACCCACTCCAATGGCAGAAACCCAAAGAAGATGTGCAGGACACCCAGAAGTCTAAAAAGAAAAAATAACTTTTTTTTGCACAAAACAAGTTATTCGTGTATATGTGTTCCACGTCTTGTAAATCAGAAGTGTTCAGTTTGTGTTTTGAAATAAAAAAAATGAACTTAATGGCAGTATACTTTCAATTTATTGATATGTGGTGACAAATGAATGATAGAATAATTGAAGAGGAGAGTATTTTTTTGGCCTGAAATATACTGAGAAATTGAATTTTCTGGATGTTATTCCGAAACTGATATTTGGAAAGAAAAGTGATTTATCTCCTCTGGGAATCGAATCTGGATCCCCTTGCATACCGGGCAAGTGCGCTAACCAATACACCAGAGTCACTTTTCAATTTCATTAGTAGCATGAAGCGCTGAGTGGAGTCAAATGGCGAAAATTGCTGCAGTTAAGGGAGGCTATGACTTCACGCTACTCATTTTTTTATAAGGAATTTTGAAGTGTGTCTGGTGTATTGGTTAGCGCACTTGCCCGGTATGCAAGGGGACCCAGTTTCCACATAACATCCAATTTCTCAGTCGATAAAATAATTTCCTAGTGTAATAAAGGCATTATCATTGATAATTTTTGTCACACTACAGTCATTTTCTGCACATGAGGGCTAAATAGACCCCCGGGACCTACAATTTATTGCCGATTCCGAATGGCAGGCTTTTTTTTATACTCATTGAGAGGTTGGTGCGCTAACCCCTTGATGGGGTAGATTTTTTCTTTGGTCATCTCAGCGTTTCTGTTGTACCCCTGTGTCAGGAAAGTTTTCTGACAAGGACACACAAACCGGGTATCAAACTCGCAACACCTCTAAACATCCTTTGGTACTTCAAGCGAGTATCTTATCGACCTGGGTTACATTACCCAAGCCATTCTCATCCTAAAATTTTTTACAAGGCCTAGTAAAAAAATGATCGAGGAATGAACAAATTTTCAAAAATATAGATGAAACTGAAGTAACACTTCAACATCTCTGATATTTCCTTGAGTAAAAATCTAGAAATTCTTTTTTTCGTTTATCATTCAAAATTCTGAGAACCTGTTTAAATCGAAAGGCTCTTAAAAAAACTGTGCGAAAGAGTTGAATCAACAACAGAAAACAAATGCTAAATACATTCGAATCCCATTATAACGAACGCCAAGAGATCAGAGGAATCACTTTGTTAAAACAAAATTTTGTTATAAAGGAATTCCAGGATACCTAGCTAGTTCCTATGTAAACTTATCTGGGGGATTATAGAAAAGTGTTAAAACGAGATTTTCGCTATAACAAGATTTGACTGTATAACGTCTATTGTAACATACAAATACAACGCCACAACAGGCAAATTGCCCAACGAGGTGGCTGACTTAAGAACATCATGGATCCCGAGCCATTTTTTGGAGGCCCTACCTACTACTGCTACACCACACATGCACCCCGCCTGCGGAACCCCCAACGAATCGATACATGCGGGAATGTGCGTGTATGTGTAGTGAAACCTGACATGAAGTTTTTTTTTGTTTCTCTGTAATGCTTATGTGTAGTGCTGCCATCTGCCACCCGTTTTTCTAACTATGAATGAAGTGTTATGATTGAATGATTTATCGTGGTAGGACTGTTGCTCTCTGTGGCGAGACTTTTTAACGGGGAGATCGGCTTGCATTTGCGCCTCAGAAACATGACTAAGCATACAAAGGGGTGATTTTACCCCCTATTAAAGTAGACCAACCGCTTAGGTCTGCAGGGCTCCCACTGGAGAAAATAATTTTGTATTTATTACTTCATGGTCTTGGACAGTAACATCATTCAAAATTATGGTGCAAATAGATGAAACAACATGTTTGCATTACAAAGCAGTTGGATACATAGGCCTATTGTAGGTTCGGTGATTCTGATGCTGCCCAATAGCATTCAGTTGCCTTCTGTATTTTTAAGGCATGAAGAGGCATAAACAATATTTACAATGCACAGCAAAGAGCTAGAAATGAAAGTGCTTCATTTGTTGAAAGCTATTACACTGGCATTGAACAGTAAAATGTAAACAAATCCCTTTAAAAAAGGATGGACAAAGCAGTAAAAAACTATCTGGGTCTCCTTGTCTTATTTACATCGGATCTTGTAATTCACACATTTTGCACTGTGCTTTTGAAAGTGGTCTTGAAAGAGCGTCATTCTTAAAAAACGTGTCTTCAAAATTTGCTGTGTATTGTCGAAAAGAGTTGACAAACTGCACTTTGGAAGACTCCAAAAAAAAAAAGTAATATATATGAGGAGAAACAGCAAAAAATTACCTGTGGTTGCTAGCACACGGTTTTGGCATTTGTCATTTTGCTTTGACATGAGAGAGTCAATCTTATAGGATACTGAAATAGTGCTATGAAAAAAAAAGTTAATTTAAAAAAAATTTTTTTAGGGATTTTTTTTCATTGTGCTATGATTATGTTGTGTAAGGGGTTACCCTCCCCGTCTTACTGTTTAGTCCTGCGTTTTCCTAATTTTTTGAGTGGAAGCCCTGGGTCTGTAAGAGTTGCATTATCATGCTGCTTTGTGTATTGAAGGGCAGTTTCAAAAGCAACCACAGCTTCTGAATGAATCTGGTGGCATAGGCGAAGATTTACTTGGAAGTCTGGGGGTGGGGGGCAAGATGATGTCAATTCATCTGTACATATATACTGTTGACTCTGATCCCCCGTATCTCCGCCCATATCTGGATTCTATCTGTAGGGATAACTCACTATTATTACAGTTTTTAAAAAGTCGTGTTTGAAAGATGAACCCTGGTGTTCCGAACAGGTCATGGTCTCAATTAGTTCGGATTAGTGGGGTTCTAGTGTAATCATTAAAAATTTTAATCAGGAAAATGTGTTTATTAGCTGCAAACTTTTGAAAAGGGGAAAAATAGGAAATTAATTGGCCAGAGATGACTAGTTAAGGAATTAGACATTTTACTTTCAGAGCAAGGTGGTTTTGTATAAAGCTAGAAATATTACTTTTTATAGAAATAAATTTGGGTGTTTGTGATCCATTCCACAATGAACACCAAGTAAAAGTGGACAGACTTACAGGACGGCAAATGTGTTGTGCGTTGCTAAGAGAAACAGCCAAATATTTTGGGAGCCAAGCGCACTCATGATTTTGTTATCGACAAAAGACAATCCCAAAGGATGATTTTTTATTTCCTACAACTTTATATCTTACTAGGGGGGCTCTGCCCCCCTGCCGCCTTTGGCGGCCAACCCCCCCCCCCACTTCTCTCCCGGACATATCTTGTTTATTTCGTCCCACTTCATCAGCGTGCTATGGAAAAGGGGAAAGGGACGTGTGAAAGCACCAGCCTACTGAAGAAGCGAATTTTAATGAAAATAATAATAAAGCAACAAAAAACAAATGAGATTCATCAAGTATCCCCAGAAAACTTCCCCATGGGGGTCCACAGATTCAATTCGCTGAATTTCAGTGGGGCCCCACACTGGATATATCTTGGGCTACCGATGTGTTGCAAATTTTACAATGTTAAACCACAAAAATCAATGAGATACATTCAGGGGCACCGAATTACAACCTGCCAACATTTCCATGAAGCCCTGACCTGCAAGCTTGTCGGACACCCTCTGTGAGAATTTTTCATTTTTATCAATTTTACAACGAATAAAATCCAGGGCCCCACATACAGTAGCGGGGACACAATACGCAGATTTTTAGTGGGGCCCCAGACTGGCTATATCTCGGGTTTCGGCTGTGGCAAATTCTACAACAGAAAAGAATGAGATTCATCCAGGGCCCCCAAAATCAAACCTGTAAACATGGGCCCCCCGACTTGGAAGCTTGTCGGTCATCCTCCGGTGCGAGTGCCATGAAAAATTTTCATTTGTATTCGTTTTACGAACGAATAAAATCCAGGGCCCCCAAACAATTACCCAGGACAGCAATTCGCATACTTTTGGTGGGGCCCCAGACTGGCTTTATCTCGGGCTTCCGCTGTTGCAAATTCTACAACAGAAAAGAATGAGATTCATCCAGGGCCCCCAAAATGAAACCTGTAAACATGGGCCCCGACTTGGAAGATGGTCGGTCATCCCCCGGAGCGAGTGCCATGAAAAATTTTCATTTGTATTCGTTTTACCAACGAATAAAATCCAGGGCCCCCAACAAATTACCCGGGACATCAATTCGCATACTTTTGGTGGGGCCCCAGACTGGCTTTATCTCGGGCTTCGGCTGTTGCAAATTCTACAACAGAAAAGAATGAGATTCATCCAGGGCCCCCAAAATGAAACCTGTAAACATAGGGCCCCCGACTTGGAAGCTTGTCGGTCATCCCCCGGAGCGAGTGCCATGAAAAATTTTCATTTGTATTCGTTTTACCAACGAATAAAATCCAGGGCCCCCAAAATGAAACCTGTAAACATAGGGCCCCCGACTTGGAAGCTTGTCGGTCATCCCCCGGAGCGAGTGCCATGAAAAATGTCCATTTGTATTCGTTTTACCAACGAATAAAATCCAGGACCCCCCAACCAATTACCCGGGACACCAATTCGCATACTTTTGGTGGGGCCCCAGACTGGATATATCTTTTGCTTCCGCTATCGAAATTTTTCAACGTTAAAGCAGCAAGAAAACAATGAGATCCATCAAGGGCCCCTGGAAATGAAAACTTTTTACTTATACGTGAAATCTTCCCCGGGTACCCCGACCCTGTGTTGGGAGCACTGCTGTTGTGTGTGTATATTACACATATATATACCTCTCGGCATGGACCTCCCCCCCCCCCCCACAAAGGAAGGGCTGACAGGGGCCACAACGATTCTTTTCACTTTTTGATTTTTCACACTATAAATTAATCACAGGGGGGCCCCTGAAAGCTGGTTTGGGGGCTCGAAATCTAAATTCCAGCCTAAGGGCTCTGCTGTAGGATGTAGGAGCCTCTTGGTACATGCACATAACATGGTCCCGATGGGTCAAATGGGTCCCGATATGTGAATATCGACCCAATATCGATATATGATATCATATCGATATATGAATGTGAATATCGATATATCAATCGAACCCACTTCCGTAACAGAGTTTCCGTCACTCGGTTGCTTAGCAACAGGCCCTTTTCGAGTTTGTTTGTGATTTTATATTATAGAATAGATATTGGAGGAAATACTGTCATACATAGGCACCAATTTAGAAATAACATGAAAAAATTTTAGTCATCAGTACTGATTTTTTTCATTACAGTGGAGCCTGGGATTTAAGCCCTAGTAGATCAAAGTAAAACTTGAACATCTCTAGTGGTTCTCCCAGAAATCAATATTTTTCGAAACTACATACTGTTCATCACAGACTTCATTTCCAATAGTCAAAACAAGATTTTACTTTGTATACCAGTTTTATTCCCTATATATGAGTTATCGGATTAAAATTTTTCTCCCCAAGTAGACTATATCTGAGGTATTAATAGGGTTTACTTTGCTGCTGTATAACACCTGCATTATTGAAAAAATTCTTTTTCAATTCTTTTGCCTAGGCTCCTTGTACGAACCCAGAAATTTATGCTGAAAAATAAAATATGATATTGAATACCTGCTGGATTCGCAATTATTAGAAAGGCAGTTTCAAAATAGTGCTATTGTTATCCTGCAGAAAGATTGCTTCAACCAGTTGCCTGACATGCAAGGTGGATTCTCATGTGGTTCATCAGACGAAACTTTCTTTACCCGGTTTTTGGTGATTTTGTTTTAGGGTTTTGTTTAGGGTTTCATGTATGGTTTAGTAGTAGTGATTTTGTTTCCACTAACCACAATACACACTATGCTTTCTCCTGTGCGGTCGGCACTTTCGTTTATTGCAGCTGCAAGCAACTAGCACAGTCTACCTCAGGCAATTGACACTGAAAAAACTTTCAAAGAAAAATAGCTCTTTTTCTGGATAGTTTTCTTCATTCTTTTGTCGGAAACTGCATTTCATTTCACCTTTTCATATCAATTTTTAGAATAAAGATCTCTCGTACACCCTTATATATCAAAAATACAGCAATCCAATAAGAGCAATAAAAAACCAATAAATATGATACAATATAAATATACTGCCAGTACAAAATTATGGCTATCTCATTTAAGTATGGATAGTTCTTTTATCCCAATATATTTATTGTATTTCTTTTTAAACATGTTAATCATGTTAGAATTCACAACCCTTGGAGGTAAGCCATTCCATTTATACACAACCTTATTAGAGAAAAACTCCCTGTGACATGCACCACAACACAGAATTGCTCCTTTCCAATAGATACTGGTGTGCTCATGTTGAAGTAGTTGACAAACGATGTATTAATAACGCATGGTCCATTTATCCCATTCAAAATTTTTGATACCTCAATTATATATTCCCTTGACACCTGCGCTCTTCCGATCTAAACATTTTCAAAAAAGCAAGTCGCTCTTCATAGCCATCAAGAGCACGTGTGTCTCTTCTCTGCACTTCCTCTACCAAGTCATTGTATGGTCTCCAAAACCTAATAACATACTTCAATGCAGGACAAACCAATCCCCAGAAAAGTGGAAGAATCACTTTAGCAGAAAGCAAAGAGACCTTTTTAAGAATGAAATCGAGCATTTTATTAGTCTTTTTGACTACTGTTGAACATAATTATATCTATATATATAAAACTGATTTTTTGTCTCTGTGTGTGCGTATGTTCTCTATACAAATCTACAATTTTAGATCGACCGTCGCCAAATTTTGCATATATAACAAATGGGGCCCCGACTTGAACGATAGGCTACTTTAAAAGTTTGTCAGCCCTGGGCAAATGCCCCAAATGAGCAAAAAAACTATCGGACCACAATAGTTTTTGGGCCCCAAATCAATTTTGAAACGTTTACTTTGGTTACCATGGTTCCCTAGAAATGTGTTTCAGACATGTATAGGCCTTTACAATGGTTTGTCACTTCTTTAACCCTGCCAGTATATGCATAATGTGCCCGAGTGGCACAGTGGTAAAGATGCTCGTCTTCCACTATATGAAGGTTACCATCAAGGTCCATGGGTTCGAATCCAGGCATGGAACATCAGAAGAAAGTTCACCTACCGAGCCTAGGGTGACCACCGATGGATGGAGCCGTTATTTCCCACCCAACTCCACTGGTTGGAAATTGCCATATGGCGATATATGACCGGAGTTTGTGTGCGGTAAAGTAGTGTATGTATAATAGTTTATTTCTTTATAATGGTCTGCCACTTTTTCAATAGTCGTCAGAATCAGCATCACTTTGAAGGTTAGGCAAAGGATGATCCCCACAGAAATCAGTGTTAAAATTACCGATTTTACTGTATAAATGCAGAAATTTAGTGGGGGTTTCTTGCCACATCAATAACTTTAAGAAACTGCATAGAATTCTCGACTTTTGAAATATTGAGTTCGCTTAGAGATATACGAAGCCCAGGAGATTAAATATGAAGCAATTAGCCGGACCTACTTTTGAGTTGGATATTCATGCAATAACATTGACGTCAACTTTTTATTTACATCTTCTCAAGCATGAAAATTAATGTCTCTGTATTCTGTCTTTTAATATTCAACTGCATAAATTCATGTGGCTTAGGATATTTAAAATTAATTATGGGTCCATAAAAAGTACATCGAAAAAATTCCACAGCTTTAATTAAGTATTTTTGGGAGCTGAAACAGGCAGATGGATAACTTGAAGTTTGGGGGGGGGGGGATCCAAATCTTTAGCTGCCCTTAAAAAGTAGGAAAAACTTTATTTCTACGTTTCTTTACATCTAGATTTGTTTATTTCATGAGTCGCGCAGGAAGTCGCCATATTGGTTAACGTGGACAGTTTGTATGTCCCACAAAGAGGGAGGTATCATGTCATCCAAAAAGCCTCATTGAAGAAAACCCGGGCAGCGCCGGGTATTATAGCTAGCAGACACATAATCTACCTAAATTATCCAATAATCCTACCTAAATTATCCCATGCAAAAAATCCAAATAAGAGCTTTTGATAAAAAAAGACTTCAAAAAAAGGTAAGTGAACCAAAATGTTAAGATTTTGAAATTAAAAAATTATGATTTTCTGTAATTGTCTGTTATTATTCCTAAGTCATAGACACACGAATAGAATGGAAAAATAAAAAAACCTGACATTTTCAATGCAGAAAAAATTAAAAACCCATCAGGCAAAAGTTTAATCAGGTTTTGTGTTTCAAATAGTTTGAAAATTATATAAAATCATTAGCATTCTAAAACACACGGCTTGCTATTTAATTAAAATTTTCAATTAAATCAGCAATTGGAGAAGTTCAACAGTTTCAAAAAGGGAATGGATCAAAAGAAATATGATTTTTTTTAGAAGAAACAAAAAATCTTTCCCACATCCTTCACAAAGAACAAATTAAGCCTAAAATTTGCCATATCAGTGGGAACAATGTCCTATTTAATCAATTTCTGTTAATTTAAATGCTTTTTGAAGGTTAGTAACTAAAAATGTCTTTAAAATTCCTTGTGCCCCACCAAAGTTTCATCCTGCGTATGCCCCTGCAATTTACCAATTTACTATTGGTTTACGCCTAAAGAGCGATATAGAGTCCCTGTCGTCTTTCACTGCTAGAGCCTACTTTACCAGACCTCCATGTAGACATGGAATTGAACAGTGAGATAACACGAAGAACAGATAACAGGATACCAAGAGAAGATAATTGGAAAGAAAAGTCACACTCCTCTGTGGGGAATCGAACCACCAACCTTGCACTTTCCGGGCGAGTGTTCCACCATTAAACTACAGAGGACAGACATTTTCTTTCCTAAGAACATTGTTGATTCATTGTTTCGTACAGTGAGATGATAGTTCAGAAATGTTATTGTTTGGCCGATCAGGTTAAATCATTTTGGAAACAAAGTTCTATTCAGAAACATTTAGGAGATTCAACTGCTACTATAATTAATTTCACAATTGGAATCTTATTCATTAGCTAATATAAAAAGAAAATGATAAAAAAAAACCTTATAATATAGATAAAGCAGGAATGTCCAGAAAGAGTACTGATTTGATGTATTGTGGATCGAGAAAAAAAATCATCATCCATTTCTACTGCTACCACTTGGAGGCCATTTGCTGAAGTTGAGAAAGGCTGCAACGTCTTTAATCGGCCAATCACCTACTGGGCGTGTTTTAAGAGGGTAAAATCTTGTCTTGCTGTGAAAAAATGGTCAGTATACTTGTCTGGTTTGCAAGAGGTCCTGGGTGCGATTCCCAGTAGAGACAACAGCAGAACTTTTTTCCAAGTTTATCTCCACATAATAATCTGAAAGTCTATTCATTTTATCTATTGTGAGCCAAGAAAAAAAGCCAACATAATCCACCTATAAAAACAGGAATGTTCTACAATTTCTTACTCCGACAGAGCAAAAAATTCAAATTTTCACTCTAATAATGAAAAGTCCATTATAATGAAAATTTTATAGTGATAGTGACCTCTTTTTATATTGTATTTGCTATGCAGTGAATTTGACATTCTTTCAAATCTCCTGCCAAAAAAAAAATTATGAAGAAAAACCACATGATCTTTTTTATCAAATCAAATATTTGAAACTTATAGGTCATTATATTACTAGAATTTTTATGGCGTTTCCATTAAATGCCAATCATCATCCTAAACGTAACGAAGCAGGAATAAACTTAATAATTTATTTCTTGTATCATTACACAGCATCTCTCGATAAGGAAAACAAGAAATTTATATAGAAATTCAATAAATAGCTTTTAATATATATATAATATTCGATTGATCTTGCAGTTTATTTACAACCATTTGGAGCAAAAATTACAAACGAGTTTTCTTTTTTTTTTTTTCCAATGATGGAACTCGATACAAATTTATTTTTTAATTGAAAAATTATCTCTTATTTTTTCTGTCAATTAAGGCTCATTTTTTCCCCGCTTTCTATTCTCTTGTCATTTTATACAAGCTCCCGGCCATGTATATATGTCTATAACACGTGGAACGTAATAACAAACACATTCAAAGAACTCGTACCAAAATTTCATGTGTGGTATCAAGAATCAATGATTATTTTCTGTAACAAAATTCAAATTTATCACAATTTGTTTTCTTTCAAACCAAAAGGCATCTCTTCTCAGCTTGAGGTCTCTACCAACAGTAATGATACTGCCATTTGTTTTTTTTTTATTATAATTACAAATATGTACATCGTTTGTGAGAAATGAGCGAGCTCTTCAGAAATAATTTTTTTTGTTTTCATTTAAATGTAAGATATCACATTCCTTCAACATGGTCGATCTCACCAACATTGATGCGATCTGGATTAGGTTGCACGGTGAAGCCCAGCATTGAACTGTCCAGCTTTTGCATTCTGTTTTTCTTTTTCTTTGCTTTGCCTTTGGTGTTGGCTGCGTCATCAGCTATAGACGGTACAACCGTCTTATTTACCGAGGGCGTTAGAGCTGGTGCTGGACCCCACATGTTCTCCTGTTGGTAAAAAGAAAAAAAACAATTTTTACAAAAAGGCATAATAAAATAAATTCATATAAAATATGCTCATCAACAGGCCTCTAAATGATCTTGTCGGAATTGTCGTTTATTGATAAGACAATATATATGACAGAAAAAATGCAAAATTGAAGTCGTCATTAAATAATTAAGACAATGGTTCTTAAAGTATGTGGTGCAGCTTCTAAAGGCACCATCAACCTTTGTCAGAAGCACTACAATGAGTTAATGTGGCCCATTCAGTTCTTTCAAGTGATTCTTTTCTATGCTACTTCGGGGAGCCGTAGATAAACTATGATAAAGCTGAAGGCACCTGGGCCGTGCCTGGGTGAGCCCATGTCAGAAGATGGCACGTCTTGTGAAAACTGATAAATAGGCTCAACCCAGAAAAAAAATAGACAGTTTTTGTGAAGAATAATATTTCCAGCTGAAAAGCTCAGGATTCATTTATTTTTTAAAGCACGACCAATTTACTATGGAGTAGGTCCATAAAAACTCCTCGCCTGGGGGAATATTCCTTTAAAATTTTATCGCTAATCTTTTCAATAAAGAATTTCAGATGATTTTCAAATGATATCAGTAAATGGTCATGATAATTATTCTTCTTGTAAAACAAGTTTGTTAAAGTGAAATTCAAGATTCAGGAATGAAAAAATTAGATCGATTTCTCAAATCAGTGATGGGAAAATGTTTTTATGAGTGAAACAAATTGCGGGCCTTAGTGACGGAACACAACTAGATGAAAAGGGTGCATGGAAAATAATATTAATTATTATTATTGTGAATGCCTGTGAAGAAATGGGAAATTCAAAAATTATACCCCTTTAAAATGATCAAACCTGGAATCAAAAAATTGTCTAATTTAAAAAATATCCACATTTTTTTTTAACACAACACAAATAAGAAACTCTTATAAGAAATACTCTGGTTTTTAATCAACTTTATTCTTTGAAACACGAGTTTTACTCCAAAATCACACACACTGGATCATATATATATATCTTCCCCCTCTTTTTTTACATACAGTATATTTTCTCCTGCGGAAGGTAAGAGGAGATGACGACGTTGGAGGGGAACAGAATAGGTTTATATATATGTGCGTGTCACACTTTAAGCATACTAAAGCTGTTTTTTCCATATTTTTTTCTATGTGCATGAAAGTTTTTAAATCAATTTCTATTTGAATTGTGAAAACTATATTTTGCATGTGCACAAAAAACTAACGCCCCTTTCCCCAGATAAATTTTTGTAAGACACTGAAATTGAAAAAAAAAAAAATTCTACACTATTAATTTAAAATCTGCATCTTGCCAGACAATGTCTAAGTGGACAGCAGCTTGCCAGTCACTGTCTTAAATCATGTGAATAGATTATGCAATGTCAGGTCGTGTTTAATGATTTATGAATTTTTCTCTGTATTTTTTGATTTCCCTCTCATAGGTGGAGATAGACCTGATGGGATGGGAACGATTTGGCACACATCCTGGGGCCAGGCCCCTAGTACAAAGAAAATTACAATGAAAAAAATAATTCTAAATATATATTAATTATTTGGAAGAGTAGATCAACTTTGCCTAAGAATATCAAGAAGTCACCAATGAATAAGGCAAATACACGAAAATTACAAAAACTCCTGATTTCGACACAATAGGAGTCGTCTTCAGAGGAAAAAATATTTAACCACTATAATCAAGCTGACAGAGTATCCCACTTCGGTTGAATATCAAATTCACTTCAAACATTCTGACCACGATATTTGAAGTGAACATATTTTTTTCCGCTGAGCAACCGAGAGTTAAAATTTGGTATTCAACCCAAGTGAGATCCTCGGCCAGCGCAATTGGTGGTTAAATCTTTTTTCCTTTGAAGACGAGACAACACCCATTGTGTCAAAATGCATTAGGAGTTATTGTAATTTCAGGGTTCATACAAAATTTTCAAAATGAAAAGTAAGGAGTTTTTAAGGACTTTTTAAGGAGTTTCAAGCAGTTTTTAAGGAGTCATGGCAAACTTCATAACTTACAAGTTTTACAGCAAAAAAAAGGGGCGGGGCACATATGCAAATTTATTTTGAATTTGCAAACAAACTTTCCCTCTTCTCAAAAATATAGATGTAGAAGTGGTTCAAAAATTACAAGTTTTGATTTGTTACCCGACATCATAAGAATTCATAAAATAATCAATCCACGTACATGCTTTCTGTCATCACCAAAGTGTTCTAAAACCTTCAAGTGTTAGTCAAAAATATAACTCATAATAGCATCACATAAATTATAAAAATTCTAAAAGTGATATTCATTCCCCCTCCAATTATTCAAAATAAAAACCACAGCCAACAAGGATTTTTCTTACAAAATTATTTATATTTGCAGCAACTCTTCAGGGCTCATATAAAATTTTCAAAATGAAAAGTAAGGAGTTTTTAAGGTGTCATGGGGCCACGCCCTCTCCAAAAAAAAAATTGCACCACTAGACAATAAAAGAAGCCCACAGAAAAACAAAAGAAGCCCACATGTGAATTGATTTTCATTTAATTTCTTTTTCAATGTTTCCAAGACTTCAACTTTCAGAATAAAGGGTATGATGGGTAGCAATTTCAGCTGAAAAGAAAGAGATATGCCGTGACTGTACGCACGAGTAACAAGCGACAAGAGAACACAAATTTGAACAGTAACAGAGCATGATGATCAAGATTAGGTATTGAGAAGTGTAGTAAGAAAGAAGAGAGAGAGTTGCGGTAGTATATAGTATTAAAATGATTTAAAGAAATCGGAAGTGATGTATTGAGTTTGCAATAAATTTTGTTTTTATCTTGCTTGAGCTGTGGCCACTTCTGCCAGAGAGAGATACAAATACAACGCCACAACAGGCAAAATGTCCAACGAGGTGGCTAAGAAAAAGATGCCCATAAAAATATGGATGTCATATTTCAAAAATACAGCAACCCAATTAAAAATGCAATGATCTGCGGCATAATCACGGATCACTTATATGACGCGCGGCACAGCTCCAGAGCATTTGGATCCGCTAAGTATTTGAAGATCACTAGAGTGGCTCTGTAGGGGACTCAATAGGGAGAATGTTAGTTCAGGTGCCCACAAACTAGTGAAAAGTTTTACTCGTTTTTCGCGCACCGAGTAAGGCGCCATTAAGAATATTTCATATTTTTTATAAAGGGTGGTTGATGACGTAAGAATCATCCAACACCACCCCCCTCCACGTCATCAAGTCAGCAAATCGAAAATCCCCCATCCATGCTGACGTAATACTTGAATGACCCCTAACATAAAGATACCCGAAAGTTATTTTCAGAAGGTTAAGGTTAAAAAAAGTGGGTTCAGCTATAGCGGCTGATCGGCTCGTCCTCCCCCCTCCCCTCCTGTAAAACCAGAGGCTGTCACTTTTAAAAGCCGGGTTTTACTAGCAGGTTTTCTATGCCACGCGCAACGTGAATCACCCAGCGCTACACGCCGTCTATTCATCAATATGAAAAGCAGTACGACTGTTTTCCTATAGAGCGCAATACGGCTCACGACAGCGCTTTACATCGGGCGTGATTGGCAGACTGCTTCTAGTGAGTTAAGCGTCGTGTGCCGCGCGTTTCAGCGACCTTCCCTTCATTTTCGTGTTGTGTCTCTTCCCTTTAAACCGGAGCATGCAGCCGATAGAGTAGATGACGCCAGGGTCATATACTATATAGCCATCCTGAGACGATGTGCCACGCTTGGAAAACGCAAATGCGTAACGCCATTATGTAACTCATTTCTGCCGACACGAAATGATCCAGTTAGGTTCACGCGGCGCAAAAAGCCTACTCCTAGGAAAACCTGGCTTCAGGGATGAACGCTCGTTACGAGATCCCAGGAGAGATAAACCCATTCTCTCTCATGGAATCTTGTGTGTGGATAGAGCCTGTACCTCTTCTTCTTTTTTTTTTGCCTTTTTATTTACGGCAACCAATCTGCGAAACAGATTCGCTTTCCCCACTGGACTTCAGTTTTTAGCATTTTAAGGCGCGGCGGCGAAAAGATACGCTTGTCGTCGTCCCTTACTCGAAATTTTTTTTCCTTTCTTTTTCAGTAGCGAGTTGTAATGTGAATAAAACACGTCAAAAAAACTGCGGAAAGCAGTGACATTTTGCGGTTTCTCGGAATTTTCGTAGTGAGATATTGGCTGTAAGCAAATAGGAAGGAGGGATAAAATAGGAACAGTAGGAGAGAATTGTGGTAAAAAAGAAGACGATTGCGGCGAAAGTAGGAAAATAGTAGGATAAATAGGAAAGCTGCGAGGTCTGCACTCAGTATACTGCGTAATATAGGAGGTTCGAGACATCGTTTCGCCACATAAGTAAAAACTTTCTCACCACTGGGCATGGGGGAATTTTCGGCTACTGGTTCAGCGGAGTGATGTCGTTCTACGGACCATCGATTTCCAACGCTGATCAGTTTGCGACATAGGCAGAAAAACACGTCAAAACTAGCGATTCGGTAAAAAATCGCATTTTTAGAAGCAAAAGCGTATAATCGTATTAATTTACTAAATACGACAAAATCGTAACGGTTGGCAGGTATGCACAACCATTGGATGTTCCAATCCCATCCCCTGCTTTCACATTTCCTATTACAGAGGAAGAGCGCGTTTTTTTTTTTTTATCTTTTCTTCCTCTTTATATTAGGGGGAAGCTTCCTCTTATTTTTTTAGGCAATGCTATTCATCACCGTGGGGAACGCCTATTCTAAAAAAGATCATCCCTTCAGAGAGAAAAAAAAAAAAAGACTTTTTCAGGCGTGGCTGCAAAAAGTAAGGAGTTATAAGGGCCCTTCCAGAGGGAAATGAAAAGTAAGGAGTTTTTAAGGAGTTTGTAAGGATGTGCGAACCCTGAATTTTTTCTTGTGTATTTTCCTTATTTGTAGGTGACTTTTTAATATTAATTATTGTAGAGATGTAAAATTTTACGCATGATATATATACTGTATGTTAAATTGCTTGGATGAGAGTCAAAGCATATGACTGGCTTTATTAATTTTTATTTATGTTGGGAAAAATAAAAAATTTCTTATCAGATATTTTCATTTAGTAATCTCTACAGAACAGAGATTGCTAAACCTTTTTATATTCATGTGCCCTTCAAAATAAAAGAGCAGAGTTTTCAAATTCGCCTCCACTGTGGAAGTATTGTGAAGACAAATTCAAGTGCATGGCATTTCTGTCCTCAGGGTTTCTTGTTACATACCTGAAGGATCTCAATACACTCCACAGTGCAGCGGCATACCAGCTGAGAATCACTGCTATAAAGAGTAGCCATGACCAAGCCTTTCAGTGGTTTTTTTATTCCATTCACATTTTATAAAGTTTTTTGTTTTTCCTTATGCCACTTGTAGTTAGTGACTTAATGTTGGTTTATTAAAAATAATCAGTAGCTAAATATAACCACGCTATAAATTGTTACAATTATTTTTGCCTGAAGGTTCAATTCTTAATCCACTAATATGTCTCCAAAATATGATAATCTCAGTGGGAAAGGGAAGGGGTTCAACTCACTTCTCCCCTTTTCGTGTGCATCAATGCATCTATATCCATTTCATATTGATTAGGGGGAAAAAAACGTGAGCAGGCAAAAAACTATGATCACGAAAAAAAATAAAAAATAATCTAATTTTAAAGTTTAAAAAATCGAAATGACTCCTCAAATTTAAAAAAAAAAAAAATCTTTGATCTTCTGTGTTTTGAGCACTTGTGTGACCACCTCATGCATGAAAAATATCCATCACCATGCAAAATCTGTTCCATGGTGGAGGAGCACAGAACAAAAATTCTTTCTCCTGTCTGGGGGGCTTCATTGCACAATTTTTTCCATCCGGATCGTCTGGCCACCCCAGCTCATACTTCATCGCTAAAAACATGCGAAAAAATTCCCTTTCTGGAAAGAAATGCTTGTGTGGCATCATCCTAAAGCCGGGGGGGGGGGGGGGGGTTGCGGAGCTTCTTTTCTGTCTTTTTAAAAAAGGCTTTAAAAATTCTCCAAATTCCTTCATTAAGATGTTATCAAAGTTCCATAATTTTTCAACGGCTAGTTAATGCTGTAGACAGCTCAGAGCATGTGAACTTAAATAATAGCCACCCTGTGCTTTTGCAAAATATTTTACAGACAGCAAATATTTACAAAATACCATAGCTGCCAACTTTTGAAAATGAAAATTAGATTTCCGAGGGGACCCGTATTTTATACTAAAACCACTCCCTAATAAATACAAAAGGGATTTTCCAAATGAAATAGGGATTTTTCACATATAAAAGTTGAAATGTAGGGAATAAAATCCTTACTCAAAAATTGAAGTAAAATAAAATAGAGATTTTACACACATGGAAGTTAAACACTTGAAAATAAAATCCCTATGCAAAAACAAATGAAATTGGAGGCCAAAACTTCAATGGTGATCTAAAAAAAGGTGTTGTGTTCAATCAGAAACTATGTGAACAAACATTCTATGCGAATGACCGAATGACCCAAAGTCATCGGAAGATGAATGGAAAAAAAGCATCAATTTTTGAAAAACATGTGACTTTTTTGTGATATTTGCTTGATGTTTTTTTTCATTTCACATGGGTGATGATGTCAGTCTTTCCATTATGACCGATGTTTATATCCTTAACACAACTTGTACAAAAAGAAAAAGTCTGCCTTTTTTAGGAACATTTGATGAAAGGAAATTCATTGAAATAAGTATATTTAAAATTAATTAAATATTTTTTTGCTAATCAGTATTCATGTTATCGCAAGTACGTAACTTTAACAAAAGAGGAAGTTTTGACCATATGCGTATCACTATAGTTGTGGACACCATATGTAGTTGCCGGAGGTGATAATGACATTTAAATTGAAGTAGCTATTTATCCATAGTTAAATTTTATTTAACTCCACTAAGACTGTTCAATTCTAGATACGGTTAAATATACGGTTTATTAATTAGAAGAAACACACGGCACGTTAACACATATATACGAAATAATAATACACGGACACACAGTCAAAAGACATCTCTACTCTGCAAGAAACCAAAGCCTTCTCTGCCAAAAAGCGGAAGAGAGGCTAAGAAAAGGCGCGCGCACATAACGAGGTGTTGGCAGATTTATGCTATCCGAAACCAACACCTACACACTCTTGCCGACAGCATCGCCACAGTACTCCCCCACGAGTCCGAAGGACGTTAAGCTTGATAAGGTGTTACAAAACGGACTTTCCGTCCGGACCTCGTGACGAAGCCCTGTGGCGAGGCTGGGGCATTACATATAGATGATTTGCGAACATTAGATTCTTTGCATTCGAGAGAATTAAACAAAAATGCAGGTTTTAAACGATCAATAGAAATACACTTAGATTCATTATTGATACGCAAAGTAAAAAATTTATCAGTCCTATTCAAAACTTCATAAGGTCCTTGGTAAGGCTGCTGTAGCGAACGCCTTACAGTGTCAACCCTCACAAAAACGTGTGTGGATCTGGCCAAGTCCTTGTGCACAAAAATGTTTTTTGAGGAATGATTGGACAAAGGTGAAGGACGAAGCTTTGACATAGTCATACGCAAGTTCGTGACATAATCAGATTTTGAGGTGTGCTTACCGGAATCTTTGAAGAAGTCTCCTGGTAACCTCAGAGATGTTCCGTAGACCATGTCCGCCGGCGTAGCACCAAAATCAGGTTTGAAACTTGAGCGTATCCCGAGTAGAATGGTAGGAAGAAGGTCAACCCATCTTTCAGTGGCGTGACACATGATGGCAGCTTTCAAGTCCCTGTGGAATCTCTCGATGGCTCCATTGCTTTGTGGGTGGTAAGCGGCAGTACGCACCCTGTCCACACCCAGCAACTTCGCAAGAGATCGGAAGAGTTCAGATTCAAACTGAGAACCCCTGTCCGTAGTAATGCGTTCTGGAACGCCAAAACGGGAGATCCAATTCGACAGGAAAGCGAATGCCACAGTTTCAGCAGTCTGATCGGGTACAGGAATAGCTTCCGGCCATCTGGTGAATCGGTCACTGCAAGTCACAACGTAGCGATTTCCTTTACTTGGTGGAAGTGGACCCACGATGTCAATATGGACATGCGAGAACCTTGCGGAAGGTAATCCGAATGCACCAATAGGAGAATGTGTGTGACGACCAACTTTGGATCGCTGGCAATGGATGCAAGTTTTGCACCACTCTTTGCAGTCCCTTTCTAAAAATTTCCAGATGAATCGTCTGCGAACCATTTCAGTAGTAGCTTTGGCACCAGGGTGGGAGAGGTTGTGCACTGCATCAAAAATAGCGCGGCGAAACGTTGACGGTACGTAAGGTCTAATTGAACCAGTGGAAACATCACACTGTAGAGTGACTTCAGGAGAACCGAAAGTCATTGGTTTTAACTCGAGACCTGAGTCCATTTCACGAAGTAATCGCAATTCTTCCTCATCCTGAGCGCGAGCCATCTCGGCGAAATCGATACTAGGAGGTATTTCAATTTCCGATATTCTTGAAAATGCATCGGCTACTGCATTTCGATCGCCTGAAATGTGCTTGATACGGGTTGAAAATTGACTAATGAATTCTAGATGACGAATCTGCCTAGGTGAACATTTTTCACTTTTTTGGGAAAATGCATAGACCAATGGTTTGTGGTCTGTGAGAATTTCGAAGTCAGATCCCTCCAGCATATGTCGAAAATATTTAATTGCTGAATATATCGCTAGCAATTCTCGATCGTACGCACTGTATCTGCGTTCAGCTGAAGTTAGCTTACACGAGAAGAATCCTAATGGCTGAGTTTGATCATTAACTGCTTGATTCAAAACTCCGCCAATCGCGAAATCAGACGCGTCGACAGCTAGAAGGAGATGCGCACTTGAAATAGGATGAGCCAATAGAGCAGCATTGGAAATCATTTCCTTGCATGACTCGAATGCAGATTTTGCTTCCTCAGACCAGACGATTTTTGTTTTATCCCGTTTTTGTTTGCCTTTAACTAGATCATGTAAACATGCTTGCGTAGAGGCAGCGTTTTTCATGAAACGATGATAAAAATTTATTAGTGCCAGAAAACGTCGCAGCTCATCGATTGTGTTGGGCAATGGATAGTCCAAAAGTGCGGTAACACGATCCGGCAACGGGGAAATGCCCTTTTCTGACACAAGATGACCTAAAAACTGAATTTCTTTGAGTCCAAATTGGCATTTGTCAGGATTGAGAACTAAACCGTATTCGCTTAGTCTCTTGAACAACACATCGAGATCTTGTTCATGCGACTTCTCATCAGCTGACGCAACAAGAATGTCGTCTAAGTAAACATAGCAGAAGTCGAGATCCGAGAGGATGCTGTCAACGAATCGTTGAAATGTTTGTGCGGCGTTCCTGAGCCCAAAGGTCATGAAAACATACTCAAAGAGACCGTGCGGTGTAATCACAGCCGTCTTGGGAATATCACTTTCTTTCACAGGAATCTGGTGGTATGCCTTTACAAGATCGAGTTTAGAAAATATTCTTTTTCCAGCCAGACCGAAAGAAAAGTCTTGAATATTGGGAATAGGATAACGATCAGGAGTAGTTACGGCATTCAACCGACGAAAATCGCCACATATGCGCCAACCACCTGTCTTTTTTGGGACTAGGTGGATAGGACTAGCCCAAGGGCTTTTGCTAGGACGAATGATGCCTTGCTTCAAAAGCAAGTTAAATTCTTTCTTGACGGCAAAAAGTTTTTCAGGAGAAAGACGTCTAGCCTTTGCGAAGACGGGAGGCCCTGATGTTTCGATGAAGTGGATAATGGCATGTGGTTTGGGTTGAGAATTTAAGACCGAACCAGTGAGATTTGGGAACTTGGTCAAAATTTTATGGTATGTAGTGGCACCAGAAACTGTAGTTAGACCGAGAGAAGGACCAGTGGTAACGACACCAAGAGAGTATAGAGTTGTCAAATTATCAACCAACCGGCGATTCTTGACATCAACAAGTAAACCGAATCTCTCCAAGAAATCGGCACCCAAAATAGGACTTGTGACGTCGGCCACTAAGAAATTGAATGAGAATATTCTCCTCAGTCCGAGATCAAGTTCAAAATGCTTAGTTCCATATGTGTGAATTTTAGTGCCATTAGCCGCATATAACGAAAGGTCGTCAGGCTTGGAAACTTTGGCAAGTGATTTAGGAAAACAGCTCACAGCTGCACCACTGTCAACAAGAAAACGAATTTTCGATTTTCTATCACAAATGAATAAGCGACTTTGAAAGTGGCAATCTCCGGCCGCCGCTGTAACAGGATTGCCTACTAGTTTTCCGAGTGTTGGCAAGGTGAAATGCAACGATGTGCTTTTTCACCATATCGAGCATGATACCAGCACAATTTGCGTCGATCGGAGCGATCTGAAGATTTTTTCCGCTCACGAGTTTTCGAATTGTTTCGCGACCGACCTCTGTATTGGTTTCGAGAACGAGAGAGCTCTTCGACTCGTGTAGCGAGCGATGCAATTTCTTTTTTAAGCTCATGCAACTCTGAAGAAGGCAGAGGAGGTTGAGACACCTGAGAAACGACAGCGTTGAAACTCGAAGCTTCTAATATGCGATCAGCTATCTGAGCTAAAGAGTCAAGAGGATCCCGACAAATCGACAAAATTTGTTGAACACTGACGGGTAATCTTTGCTGCCATAATGTGCTCAAAACATCATCACTGATTGTGTTATTCGACAAGTTTCGCATCTCACAAAGTAGCTGGGACGGTTTTTTGTCGCCTAGCTCGCACTCATGAAAAAGAGATTTCAAGCGAGCAGTTTCAGATTGAGCAAATCGGGAAAGAATACGTTTCTTTAGAGTCTCATATAAATCGTGTGAGGGAGGATTACGTACTAAATCACTCACGTAAGACAAGATTTTTGTGTCGAGAACGGAAATCACCGAATGAAACTTCGTCTTATCCGCGGTAATGCCTGCCGTGATAAACTGGGATTCCACTTGAAGGAACCATAAATCAACGTCGGCTTCCCAAAATGGAGGCGCACGGAATGAAACACGTGAGACTTCGGTTCCCGAAAGGGAAAGTTCAGTCTGACTAGCAGTTGCTTGCGGATTTGCCATAGCGAAAGAATGAAGACGGCAATAGTCCTACGAAAGAGAGAAATATTCACTCACCACGAAACTGAAATTAAAATCCACATTGCAGAGAGGTATTCATGATTCGTTGTAACGAATCCGATAGTCCTGAGTCACCAGTTTGTGGACACCATATGTAGTTGCCGGAGGTGATAATGACATTTAAATTGAAGTAGCTATTTATCCATAGTTAAATTTTATTTAACTCCACTAAGACTGTTCAATTCTAGATACGGTTAAATATACGGTTTATTAATTAGAAGAAACACACGGCACGTTAACACATATATACGAAATAATAATACACGGACACACAGTCAAAAGACATCTCTACTCTGCAAGAAACCAAAGCCTTCTCTGCCAAAAAGCGGAAGAGAGGCTAAGAAAAGGCGCGCGCACATAACGAGGTGTTGGCAGATTTATGCTATCCGAAACCAACACCTACACACTCTTGCCGACAGCATCGCCACATAGTCTTCAATTATTATCCAGGACTATTGGCTGCTATACTATTTCCCTGCACGATAAGACAACTTTTCTTGTTACGATCAGAGGGTTTATAAAATCCCTTAAAAAAGGAATTTCGCACTATTCCCCTATTCACAACGTCAGACGTCATTTTGAAAGGGGGAAAATCAAAGCAAAAGACATTTTGCCCTACAAGAAATTCCTTAGGTATTGTTTTCAGAAGCAGGGATTCTTTTTAAATGAAGTAGGGAATGTTTAGGGATAATTAGGGTTTTTTTGTGACTTTCGTAAAAATTCTGGAGATTTAAGAACTTTTCGGGAGGTCGAGAAAAGAAGCTAAAATTCGTGAGACTTGGCAGCTATGAAATACCAAAACTTGTAAATTACCTCCATATTCTGTTTTGACTGATTGCGGTATTTGCTCCGTTTTTCTAGGAACTGTTTGCTGAATTCCTGAGCTTCTTTGGTCTCACCCAAATAAGAACGAACATAGTCGTGCACCTTAAAGGATAAAACAAAATATGAGCAAAATCAAATTTTTAAGCAAACCTTCCACAAGGGAAAAAAAAATATAAGGAGAGGATATGTCAGACTGTCATACCCATAAATGTTGAAGTGAATAATACATTGAAAGGAATGGAAAAAATGTTGAAATATAAAGTCAAACATTCAACAAAGGTAGCAAATGGTTTGACTTCTGACAGCACATAAATTAATTTCATTTGCTTCGTCCGATAATGAGTGTTATTAAAAAAATAGCACATTAATTATCAAAATGTTGATAATAAATTCAATAAAAATTCTCTCTTTTACACACAGATGGGGGCAAAAACAATTTCTTAAAAGAGGGGTGACAGTAAGAAAAAGCTGTTATTTAAGTTAAATAATAATTGCAGTTTTTGTTTTATGTAAAAGAGGAGCACATCTGAGGTTTCACGGTAACAATAATTTTATAAATTTAAAAAAAAATACTTCACGTCTGATATTAAAAGCTCTAATTTACAAACTGACATGTTTTTATAAATTTTAGTCTGATCCCTAGCAATACAACATTTATCCAAATGTTTTTCAAATTTACAAGATGATTTTGTTTAAAGTCTGTATGAGGTCCTAAAAACAGCCATTGACTGCATTTTAAAATGTATTGAATTATCATTTAATACCCCGGAGGTAGTAAACTGTAACACAATTGACATGTTTAAAAAGAAATACGATAAACATGTTGGGGTAAATCGAGAAGCTATCCATTCTTAGAATAAGACAACCATAAGTATTCTTTATGGGCGTTGTATAATATTTTATCATGTGCATATATTGTTTATAATTTGTGTTAATTGCATTTTTAATTGGGTTGCTGTATTTTTGAAATATATGACAACCATATTTTTATGGGCATCTTTTTATCAGCCACCTCGTTGGGCATTTTGTCTGTTGTGACGTTGTATTTGTATTTTCATTTTGATAACCAATAAGATATTTTGTGAAAGTCAATGTGGGGACACACTAAAAGAATATTGCATTGCTGTAAAATAAACTATTAAACCATCTTCAAGATGATGAGAAAATCTATTTTTACCAACACCATATATCAGGTTAGGTTCTAAAGTAGGGGCGTCAAACTTGCAACCCCCACTCCCCCGAAGGAACTATTGGTGGGACTGTGACATCCCAATCAAATAAAAAAAATTCATTTAAAAAATATATTTTTTGTATAAAAGTATAAAGCATTTACGTCCAAAAATTATAAATTCAAATGATTCAGGAGTGTAGAGCCACTACATATTCACAAAAAATTTCAAACTTTTTAGCAATGGTTCCTTGGTTAAGAAATAGATGATAAATGCTGCAGGAAATGTCTGTCTCAAATATGTGGGAGCATTTCATATTTTTTATACTGAGACAGGTTGTAATCAACATAATAAAAGTAATAGGGGATAATGTGCACTGTGCATTTGAAGTAATACCCTCAAATGTACAGTGCTTTTCAACCGCCCTGAAAGAAATTTTGGGTGTTCAAGTCGTAGCTCAAATGACTGTTTCTTTGAGCGTGCAATGACAATATGAATATCACTAAAGAATTTTTAGAAATATTTTCTATTCACGAAACCACAAAAGGGTATGATATTTCCAATGCTGTGGCAAAATGTATCAAATTATGTGCAAAGTGCACTGATGAAAAATATCAATTTCCCATGAACAAACCAGTAGCAGTGAGAAAGAGTGGTATGCCACCAATGTCTGTTAAAAATATAAATTTTGCTTCAAGACTTACTGCAAAATTGAAAAAAAAATTCACTCAGAAAATTCCTGAACTGCAATTTTACCATTGTATCATTTACAGCTGGTCCTCTGCTGCAAAGAGTCAGAAATTAGCAGCAGAGAACTAATGCTCTCGTTCTACAAGCACATTGAACTTCACCTGATCCAGAAGCGTCAAGCAGTGGTTATGCTTGCAATTTCTTAGACAAATTTGGCTGGTCCTGCCTCATTAAAGAGTTGGTTGAAATATATTGGTTGTCTTGGTTATAAACAGGGTTGGTAAAAAAACCGGTTTTTTTGAAAAAAACCAAAAAACCGGGTTTTTTTGGTTTAAACCAGGTTTTTTTGGTTTAAACCGGTTTTTTTGTTTTAAATAGTATTAACATTAAAAACAATAAAATATCTGAAAAATCATTCAAACTTCCAATAATTAACTAAAATAAAATGTTTATTAATGTAATTAACACTATTCCCATGCTAATTAATCAATATTTCTTACATTTTAACAAAAACCAACTTTTGTAATTTAATTATTTTTTGCTTAACTCAATGGATTACTGAGTGTTTGAAAATTCTTTTAATGTTATTATTAATCATATAATATATAAAGGTTTTTCTCCAGTTACTTTCAGTACAATTAATTAGGAAGCTATTTTGCAAAAAGTAATAAAAATTAGGTGAATATAATGTATTTAATGAAGCATAAATAATGCAGATTAATTAGCAATGGTTTACGATATACGGGGTGATTATAACTAAGGTTCTGATTTCAAAACACTGTAAAAAAAGAACGATTGTCAGAATGACTTGAAAATTGACATGAATATTCCTGAAAAAAATTCAATTTTATTTGATAAAGGGGAAAAAATACTTAAAAATGTAAAATTAATGATATCATGCAACATGTGGGAAATTTGCCCGCAGAATGGAAACGATAGACAGTCATGGCAGAATGATACCTTAATTATAACATTTCACAATTTCATAATTCATGGAAACATCACAAAAAACGAAGTAATTGAACAAATAACTACAACTTACTTAAGAAATGTTAAATATGTTGTCCACCGCGTGTTCTGGCTATGAGGTTGAAAGCACAAAAATTCTTGTTCAACAACAGAATCAAAGTATGCCCCATGGTCATAATGTGGATGTGCTTGCAATTCAGCTTTATTAAACCACTTAATCTGACCACTGTTTATAACATTTTGAGGTATCCCCACAGCCAGAAGTTGCAAGGGTTAAGGTGCATCCTGTCAAAATGGGTCTTCAGCAGCTGGTATTGCAATGTGCATCTTGATAGAAGTTCTATCCACACACTGATGCTGTGGAAGTGCCGAAATGATGTGGTTGCACAAAATAGATTATACTGCTGGCCAAGTACAGCATCGTCTACTTGCACATTTTACACTTTTTGCTTTTGCGAAAGAAACTTCCATTGCTTCAGGAGTATCCATGCAAATTTTCAAGTCATTCTGATCAGTACTTATTGTATAGTTTTGGAATCAAAACTTTAATTATAATCACCCTGTATATAGCTGATTATTTTTCGGAAATCTGTTACTACTATACAGTAGAACCTTGATTAATTGGGCTTAACAGTGTGTGTGTGAAAGTATAAAAAAAACAACTATTGAGAGAGAATATTAAGACTGGGAGATATACAGTAGGAGATGTGCTACTTCTTATGGGAAAGAAAATGAAAATGTATGTGAGGTAATGTTAGAACTAGTACACTAGTCTGTCCTTTAAGGACAGCTAGTGTCTTTATTGGATTATAGGACCACCTACCCTAGCATGATGGTGTCACTACTGTAGCTGCTTCTTTGTGAAGGGGAAAAAAAACCCTGTGAGATAATACACCACTACATTTAGATGTGTGATGCAATCCTTATTCATGAATTTGCTAAAGATAGAGCATCAGAATGTAGCCAAAGGTTAGAAAATGTTGTAAGAATGAGAAATTTAGGCTTTCATATATAAATAAATTTCATATATTAAATGACTAAGATACTTCATATGAAAAAAATATATATATTCTGGCCACTTTTATGAGACTTTTTGAAAAAAACCACTTATAAAATCTTATGTCATTTAAAGATATACCATCAGAATGTACCCCAAGGATATAAAATGTGGTAAAAATGAAACATTTTGGCTAATAATGAACCAATATGATATTTTCAAGGAAAAAAATTTATATTTGGGCAACTTTTATTTGATTTTTTGAAAAAAACCGAAGTGGCTTTTTTAAAAAAACCACTTGGTTAAAACCAAGGTTTAAACCAACGTGGTTTAAACCAAACAACCCTGGTTATAAAGTTTTAAAAAAATTTTGTTTTTACTTTTAAATAAGGTAGAACTATTCCTAGAAATTTTTTAAAACATGAAGGTGTTTTGTTTCATTATAAGACACTAGTGCAATATCTAGCATTCTTAATATTGATATTACAGGACATTTGAATGACTTTTACCCAATTTCAAGGAAAAGATCAGCTAACATATACTTTTCTGGCAAGGGATTTGTTAAGTTGAAGTGGGAATTGGATTTGCTAAGAAGAAATTCAGAAAATAATATTCTCAATTATTTCGTTATTTATAAACAGTTGATCAATAAAAATCTTGGTTGGTAGGCAAGTAGAATTAATTTTATGGCTTACTTATAATTCTTGCACTTCCCCTTTGATTCCTATTAAAAAAAATTTCTAATGCTTTTCATTTTTAATTACAAATAAAAATTTCAATTAGTAATGGACAAGTTTTATTAATTTTTAGTAATTGGCGGCCCACTTAAGAGGTAATTTTGAAGCAAATGGCTAAGGGGCCCAATTGAATTTAACACCACTGTTCTAAAGTATAGACTATCCCTCTAACAACACCCAAAGTATAACAGGGTTCTTCGTACTGAACTGAGAGTGCAAAAAAAATTAGCAAATACAATACAGTAGAGTCTTTGTATAACAAACTTCTATAAAGCAAAATATTCACTGTAAACATAAACATTCCTGCAAGTTTACACTTTACCGGGTTCGTAAATATCATATTTTTGAAAATATCAAAATTTCCAATTTGTGATATATATCGAATAATTTCAATAAAATGGTCAACTTACTCTTTATTATGAATGTTTTAAACATGATATAAATTAAAATGTAGAACATTTCACTTGACATGAACACTTCATTTGCTGTTTATTTTAAAACAATATTTTAAATCTCATCTCTTACTCTTGCATCTGACATTTTCATGCATAACCAATATTTTCATATGTATATCTGATATTTTCAAATATATATTATGAGAATGGTTTGATATTTTCTTTTGAGAATGGTTTGATATTTTCTTTTGAGAATGGTTTGATATTTTCTTTTGAGAATGGTTTGATATTTTCTTTTGAGAATGGTTTGATATTTTCTTTTGAGAATGGTTTGATATTTTCTTTTGAGAATGGTTTGATATTTTCTTTTGAGAATGGTTTGATATTTTCTTTTGAGAATGGTTTGATATTTTCTTTTGAGAATGGTTTGATATTTTCTTTTGAGAATGGTTTGATATTTTCTTTTGAGAATGGTTTGATATTTTCTTTTGAGAATGGTTTGATATTTTCAGTTGACAAAGATTTGATATTTTCAGTCATATTTTCATTTTCATGGGTTTGATATTTTCAGTCTCATATTTTCATTTGCATGGGTTTGATATTTTTATTTGAGAAAAGTGTTTGATATTTTTATTTGAGAAAAGTGTTTGATATTTTTATTTGAGAAAAGTGTTTGATATTTTTATTTGAGAAAAGTGTTTGATATTTTTATTTGAGAAAAGTGTTTGATATTTTTATTTGAGAAAAGTGTTTGATATTTTTATTTGAGAAAAGTGTTTGATATTTTTATTTGAGAAAAGTGTTCGATATTTTCATTTGAGAAAAGTGTTCGATATTTTTATTTGAGAAAAGTGTTTGATATTTTTATTTGAGAATGATTTGATATTTGAACTGAAAATATCAAATCAAAAAATATCAAAATATTAAACCCTCTCAGATGAAAATATCAAACCCTCTCAGATGAAAATATCAAACCCTCTCAGATGAAAATATCAAACCCTCTCAGATGAAAATATCAAACCCTTCTCAAATGAAAATGCGAGACTGAAAATATCTGTGCATTCACAATTGAAAACATCAATGCGTTCACAACTGAAAATATTAAACCATTTTAGATTGAATACATCTATTTTTGAACAAACCTATTTATTTACTGGTTAACCAATTCCTGACAAAAATTCAAAAAATTCATGCGTATATTCATTCGGCCGAATTAATAAAAGGAAGGAAAAGAAGGGTATTTTCTCTGCCATAATTCCTTTGTTCCTAGTATTTCATCTTGCATAGTGGAAAATTTTATACAGCTATCGGCCTACGCTATTATACAGGGTATGGCAGCACGTACAGTCAGTGATACTGTAGCTTGCGAAACTCCAAGTTCCTTGCCAATTCCGTTTTGATAACCAGGATCAGAGAAATACCGCAAACATATTATCATTTTTTGCGATGATGAAAGCTCATCGCCTCTCCATTTGACTTTTTCATCCATAAAGTAAATTTGTAAGCCATTCCAAATTTTTTTCTTCAAAACGAAATAACCTTTTAAAATCAAAGGTATGTGGGTTTGGATGAAACTTGTAATTTTTCACTTTTCGCACATTCACTAACACAGCTATAGTGGAATGAAAATGCAGAACAACCCTTTTCTTCAAGGATGAATCTGCTACTGACCAGCCTCATCATTTCTGAACGATTTTGCTCTTGCATTGCAAGTAAAAGGTGCTTTTTATTAATAACCACTTACTTCAGTCTCAAATAAAAGGTCAACTGAAGGAGGATTTACTTTTACTTAAAAGAGTAAAAGGTTTTGCTTTTTTTTATTAATCTGAAAGGAAGGATTTATTTCATTTTTAAAAAAGTAAAAAGTTTTCCTTCTTTTTATTAATTCGGCCCATTGATATTTAAATAATGAAAATATCAGAACTATACACATTGATACATACATACTGATCAAAAATATCAGATATCGTGATATTTTAAAAATAAATATCGGATATATATAATGATATATATCAATCGACGAACCCTGACTCTTTATAACAAATATTTTGATTTAACAAAGTGACTTCATTATATGAAGACTCAACTGTATTTTCTTCAAGTTCACTAATTCACACCAAATGTTACCTCATATGGAGATTCCACATCTTTTAAAAACGCAACAAATGTTGGTACTGAAAAAAAGAAAGAAAAATTGTGGTTAAAAATATATTTATTTTCTGAATGTAGAAATTTATGTACAAGGCACATTAAAAAAATTATGAAATGAACGTAACTTATGGTCCAATGCGAATTTTGTACACAGGGAATCGGTATAGATGTAAGAGTATTCATAAAGTGGAATTTTTTTTTATATGTATGATAACTGAATTGAAGTCTTGGGTCGCACAAAATTATAAGAAATTATGTCAGTGTTTCTGCTAGCTCTGAAAAGTGCCATAAAAGACAATGAGTAGCACCACCAAACAAAAATGCTTGCCGCCATGAACTTTTGCTGGTACCTAAATGTGCTTTCCAATTTGTCAAACCCTGGTCACTAACACCCAAAAATAATTTTAAATTAACAAATAGTGTAATGTATTTTTTTCAATATTTTAATTTTCTATAGAAATAATAATTTTTTTTTCAATTTTTGAACTTCTTGGAGAGGAGGCATGCCCCCTCCCTGTCCTCCTCAGATTTCACATTTCGCAAAAACCTGGGTTTGGAACCCATGTTTGTGCAGTGGTCATCGGCTAAATATTATTTTCTCAGGTTTTTCATACTTTCTATCCCCTACCTTTAAAAACAAGCTCTGTTGCCATGACTATCACAGAGAACTACAACACAAATATGTATACATTAAGTTTTGGATCCATGCATTAGCAACTTGGAAGCTGGATGGCACCACCTACCTACTGAACACATAGCATTCCAAATGCTGAATGCAGACAAGTACACTGCTAAGTTTCACCAACACAATAATACTGACATAGCTCTTATATTCAGGTGTGAAACTATGTGTTAGTTAAAGGGTGGTAGATCACTACCACCCTTATAATGATCTACCCCACTAATTTATAGACTGATTTATTAGTAAATAGTCAAGTTCTGTTTTAACGAATACCATTATAGTGAAAATCTTGTTTTAACAAACACTTTTCTAATCCCGAGAAGTTTACATAGGAACAATGCAAAACCTGTAATTCCTTTATAACAAAATTTCATTATAATAATAATAATAATAATAATAATGTGATCCACACGTATTCCCAAGGGATCAGCATGATCCGTCCAGGGAATTTGTTAGTGTTAGTAAATATCCATGCCCGAACCGGGATGTGATTTTTCTGTCTCTAGGAATACCCTGATCTCTCTATCTCACACACACACGAAGTACACACCTCATGTAAATTGTCCTATGATTTTGATTTTTTTGATTATGAATTTTTATTAACCATCTTACAAGAGTTCAATGTCAATACTACCTCCAGCACAAACATCATTGAGTCTGTTTGAAATGCATCTGGCTCCATATAGTATGCCATTGTTGTGATTAAATTTTTAAGGTTGTGGTCAGTTAAAACAAGAAAGAGAAAGGTACAACAATCCATTCTTTTAATGTATCTCCACAAGAATAAATCACATTTGATGTCTGAAAATCTTAGGACCAAAATATAGAGAATCCTTTTTGGAGTGATTTAATTACCAACTAGATGTTGCTCATGCTGTAGATAGTGGCTATATTGAATACTTGTGCAATGGACAATAAAGGCCAACCCAGGAAAATCACAGGAGTCAATTTATTTTAAGTAATGTAATGTTTTTTCCCTCCAGAAAATGGCTAGATGAAATTTGGTCGACCGTTAATTCTTTTGAATAACCCTGAATTAATAGTCATTTCTGTGATACATGAAAACATAACTAATGTGAGAAAACTCACATATTTCATCTATTGAAAAAAAAAATATATATATATATACATACAATTTATGTTGAAAGACAAAGACAGCATAGATGAATCAAATTTATGGACATATAATATGGATCACTAAATGAAGATGATATAAATACTGTATCATCAATATGCCATTAACCTTCCATTAGGTAAGCTCTGTCATTCATACAAATCAAAACATTTTTCATGCACCTGAAGGTGTGCATTAAGCAAAAAAATTAGGCTTAAGTGTATCAGAAAAAATCTATTTTTTTTCACTGTGAATTTAAAATTAAATATAATCATGACTGATGGAAAAAGAAAAAAAAAAACTAAACATACCATCTACCAATGAAGGCAAAGATTTGAGAGCTTCAGTACACCAGCCAGTAAACTCATCGGTGGGCTTTCTATGTGTTTCGAATATTTTCAAAACAGCATCCTATATCCAAATGAAAATTTTATTCATATAAACAAGATAAATTTTTATGACAATTTTTTACATGCTAGATAATGAACATTTTGATAATCTCAGCAATGATGAATCATATATAGTGGAGTTTTTTGATACTTAAGTCATTATTAATACTTATAAAACTAAATGAATTATACAAAAATATTTTAAAAATTCTCAATGTGACTAAAGAAATGTTTACTTTTTCTGTGCTGTAAATGAAAACCAGCACTAATGATAGGTGAGTGCAACATGATTATCTGAAAAGGTAATCAGTCTTTCCCTTCTCTTTCTATATCCACATTCCCTCATATATATATATCCTTCTTTTCCCCAAAGCAGAATGTTTTGTACTGTTCTGCAACAAGGCCTCAGCTGATTGAAAATGTTCTGCGGTAAAAATTTCCATAGTAAATTTTCTATATACCCAGAGAAGAGTCCTTTCCTTAAAAATCCTTTAGACTTTTCTACAACAGCACTGATTGTTCTGTACAGTTTTCGGCATATTCTGCTTGAGGGCTCCCTCTTTCTATCTTAATATCTAATGTACAGTAAAACCTCCTCTAATGGTCACCTCTGAACGGTAATCTCTGAACAACTGCCACATTTTTTGGAACCGAATGGGTCCCATAGACTTAACATTACAAGAAACTTCCGAACAATGATTTTTAAACAACGGCCACTTTCGAAAAAATATGCATATCGGATGAGAAAAAATAATTTTTAAGCTGCTTTTTTGAGGGAGTTTTCCCACTCCTCGAATTTTATGGGGGGGGAAAGATTATGTATTCTTTCTTTCCCCGAGTACAAATGCTAGATGGGTATATTAAAGGTACTAAAGAGGAAAAAAACTTGAAGAGATCATATGAGGGACAACAGAAGACCTGTTGTCAGCACTCAAATCACTAGAGGGATAAGCAAGTTATTGGATTACTAGAAACCCTTTGTTTATTCGGAACTCCCTACTCCAAGGGATGGCACCGTCTAAAAAAATGGTGCTCGCAAATAGCAATAGAAATGTCCAGGGATGTGTCAATCCCTTTTTTAACAAGCATGTATGTCAGCGCCTATGTCTTCAGCTATCGGATTGGATTTTGGAACACCATAAAAAAAAGGTCTAGTTGAAAGTTTAGTGTGTGAAAAAAACTATTTGGGCTTGCTGGTACACTGTCTTGGTCCATTTCAGTTTCTCTCACTTACGTTCTACCTGAACACTGCAAGACTGAATTTTAGGATGTCATAATAGTGCTGTAGATCGATTAATCAATTATCATAATACATTATCAAATTATCAAAATATATCCATATATTTTAAAATATTCAATTATATAATTACTGTAATCAGTTACAGAATGAATTGTCATTTCATCTGCTATATATGTATACATAGATAGCAAATTAGTGTTTTTTTCCCAGAAATAAAACTACCCTCTCCCAATAACGGCCACATTTTCACGGTCCCGTTAGTGGCCATTGTTGGGATGTTTTACCGTACATAGAATTTTAGTAATATATGTTCTACTATTGTGCTAACAGCATTAAGTTTGTGGCAAAGCACTGACATGTATCCACTAGTATGTCCCTTTAAGACCAGGAAATTTTTGAAAACATGAATGTTTCTTAAGTATTTCATCCGCACCATCATTTGAGCTTGGGCTTAAAGGGATATCATGTTTATTATGTTTCATATCAGTTTTATTTTTTGGAAGCATCCTAATGGACTGAAGATTCACATGGATGCCAGAGTAATTCAGACAGTTCCTAAATGAATCATGTGCCAGAAAGAAAGAAATGCTAGAATACAGAAGCTGAAGCCATATCGGCAAAACGTGTCATAGTGACAGCAAATACAGAAAATTTCAATGAATTTCTCATTCTTGTCAACAATTTAAATCAGCCTAGATATCTACTGATGGCTCTCATAGAAATTACAAAATTATTAACAGGAATAACACCCTTACACCAATGAAAAAATTGACATTGCAAAAGCAATAATCAATGTTTGTACAGGATTTTATTAACTCTTCATTACGCAATTAAATATTTTAAGGATAACCTAGTGATGGGTAAAGTGAGGCCAGCTGAGAGGTTCCAGCCAGCCAGCCAAACGTATCCCAGTAGAAAAGTGTCAATAAGCACAACACTAATATATCTGGGCTGGCCAATATTTTCAGCATCAAAATATGGGAAAAAGAAAATCTGGATCATGATATCACACATTATTGACAAAAAAATTGTCAAAATTTAAGTTGTTAATTATAGCTAAAAAAGCAAGTTAAGTTGCCATCTATCACTAAAATTGCTGAAGAATTGACAATGGCAATAAAACCACTCTTTTTTGGTGTCACCCTGATAAATAAGAAATGCCCATTAATGTAACTACATTTAAATATAGTGCAATCGTGAGGTCACTGAACCTTTTTGTGCAACTTTTATCAAGTTCCTTGAAGTGGTCTTTTAACGAGTTTTGACTCTATTTAAAATTGATGATATGCTTCAATGACTTTACCTGCTCTTTCTTGGCTCGGACATTCTTATTTTTATTGCTATTTGTGCTGGCAGGCTTGATAGAGTTGTTTAACGCTGGGAAGGCACTATCACTGAAAAATTGAATTTTTTTTTTGTTATAAGATCAGAATTAAGTATAAAAACTGAAACAGCACCAACAGAGCTAAAAATTTCTATTTTTTACAATTGTTTTGATCATTTTCGAATGATTAAAAAGTGAGTTGAATATATCAAAAACCTTACGTTGATTTTGTAGGTTTTTGAGCACTTGGAGTTTTGACAGCAGTGTCCCAGAAGCAACCACCTGCATTCCACCCTGGGGCAGAGGAGGACGATGACGAAGAAGAACGAATGATTTGACTAGAGCTACCCCAAACACTTCCTCCAGTGGGAGGTGGTTGCTGCACCTATACATAAAAATATTTAATATAGCAAAACTAAAACAAAACATTTCATGACATTCAAATTATGAATTCAAAATAGAAATGCACCTACTTTTTAAACCTCACTAAAATAGAAAAAAATATTTAAACACCAGCCCAATTTCTTAGGAATCAAGCATGGTATTTTGCTCAAGAAAAATGGTCCTAAATAATGTTTTCTTTTACTTTTCCTATGTTAAAAGACATAGCATAATGAAATCAGAAAATTTTGTGTGTTACCCTTATACTCTAATTTAACAACCACATCTAGAAAACTTAGGCGCAACATAGATTTTCTAGTAACCATGGCAGCCTGGCCACTGAGATTTGTCCAGCCCTGCACTACAATGATATTCAATGTATTGATAAATCTCTTCATAGCAATTTTTTTTTAAACCTTAAGTAGAGAGAATTGCCATTAATTTAATTACACACACTCTTATGAATACAACTACATAAATCCCTCTGCAACTATATTTTAAAAAGATTTCTTTGAAACTGCTGCAAATACAATATAATTTGTAATCACTATTCAAATTGCCCTCAATGTATTTTTCAGTGCCAGCCAAATGTTTTAGGAGCCAAGGATCATGGCCATAAATGGAGGAAGGCACAGGGAGCCTTTTCTGTCACCCCATGGTCATTTTCTGTACACAAGAGCTAATCAGGCTAGCACCTACAAGTTACTGAATTTAAACAGCAGAATTCAAAGCTTCTGCTTTTTGTTTTTTACATATCTTACATATTGCCTCTGTGGGGGGGGGGGGGGGGGACTTCATACAGTAGCGCTTCTTTTCTGCATGGGCATGTTGTCACCATTTTTATAGCACCTTTGCATCAGCAGAGATTCTGCAAGTATGAATCAATATCAAATTCGTGAAACCTCTAAACATCCTTTGATATTTTAGATGAGTATCTTATCCACTTGGGGTGTACACAGCGGCCATGAAAATATACTTTTTTTTCAAGCAGTGAATATAAAAATTTTATTCTTCTAAAATCAATGTAAAAATATTGAATAATAGAGAATTTAATGATAATGATACAAAGTCTATTTTTAAAGGAACTATTTAATTTGAAGAAATTATATTAATTATGTCCAATGTTTCTGATATTTGCTGGATCTTTCACACACACAACTTCTATTATTTTTTTTTTCTCTCTCTCTGTGTTCTCTATACAAATCTATAATTTTAGACTGATCGACAGCACACAAACTTTGCATATATATCAAACTGGACCTGACAGGCTAATTTAAAAGTTTCTCAGACCAGGGCAAATGTGCAAAATGGGTGAAAAACTGTGGTGTAAAAATGATACCTGAGCCTCAACAATGACTATTGGAATGCTTACTTTGGTTACCATGATTCCCAAACAATGCATTTCATACATGCCTTTACAATGGTTTGGCATTTCTTTGATAATGCTAGTATATGTATAATAGACTGAGTGGTGCACACAGCAGTGGTGGTTGCCTGAAGTTGTTTTTCTGTGGTTCCCAACTTCGAGGCACAAATGTGAGCCGATCTCAACGTTAAAAAGTCTCACCGCAGAGAGCATCAGGCCTACAACGGTATACCAGTATACTATTCAATCATTAAACTTCATGCATAAATTAGAAAAATTCATGGCAGATGGCAGCACTACATATAATAAACATTACACAGAAACAAACTTCATGGAGGGTTCACTACACGCACACACATTCCACCATGTACCAATTCGTTAGAAGTTCCGCAGAAGAATATGGATGAGGTTCATGTCTGGTTTAGTAGTCCAAGTGGTGCGGTGGTAAGATGCTCGTCAACCACCGTGGAAGTTGCAGTCAAGTCACAGATTTAAACAGGGGAAAGAATATAAATAACAAGATATTTTCACTAATGAGCTTGAGGCAACCACCAATAGATGAAGTCTTGATTCCTAACCTAACTCAGTAATGGCAGTAAATTGCAATATAGTGACATGGCTGAAGTTGAAGTAGTATATGCATAACAGTTTATGGCTCTCTCTCTCTCTCTCTCTCTCTCTCTCTATATATATATATATATATATAGAGAGATATATATTAAATAAAAGTGACAAACCATTATTAATATATTAATAATGGTTTGTCACTTTTATTTAAATTCTCCTAATAATTGAAGAAAACCTGGGCAGTACCGGGTATTATAGCTATAGTTCGTTTCAGGTTAATTTTGCAGTGAAGAGGAAGCTACAAGGGAACCGCATCACTCGTTGCTATGACAACGAAAGCCTTTTAACCTATGTATCGATACACGGCCTCGGTAAGGTATGGCTGATTCTCGCCAATCTTGTAGAAAAAAATTGCAGTCAGTTAGTAACAATTAGCTAATGAAAAAAAAAAACCATCGTTGATACTTTCAGAAATTAAAGTGCGGTTTTTGAAAAAAAAAATCTTTTTTTTTTTATTGAAAAATATCTTAATAACTTCTATTAACCTGGTTTTCACGTTTGAATTTGGGAATAGCCCCGAATAATAATAATAATAAAAATTATAAGGAAAAATTTAGAATTCTTTTACTCACTTTTCTTGCCGAAATTTCCGTCGCTCACCCACCCGAACGCATATACGTCGATGCCACTTGTTATCACTACAGTTTTAGTCATTTTTTACCGATTCCCATTCTATGGAATCCTCACTTGAAGTTGTAGAACTATCGGATTCTCTATTACTTATTAATTGTTGCTCCAACATGTGTTCCATCAGGCCATCTGCAATCCAAAATTCTTTCCTTTTCAATAACGTGCTTTATGCATTATTGCCAAAAAGAACAGAGAATGCTTTAGCGTGTTTCTATCTCTGGTGAAAAGAAAGATACAACTGTCACAGAAGGAAAAAATACACTGCAAGCCTAAACCATTGTGGGTCTCTCTCTCTCTTGCTTATTTATATTTATCTGGAGAGACACAGAAGGGGCATCTGGAGGAACAGCCTCTGCTGTGGGGGAGAAGATGGCGTGTTGGTGCAAAAGAGACATTACTTATGTCAACACCCTCCGCTATCGGCTATTGGAATTCAGAAACCACCCCTATCCTACGAACACGGCAAGAAATATATAATTAAAAAAAAGGGGGGGGGGCGCCTGGAACCATAACCTACACCCATAAAGTGAGTCTCTCACAACGGTATCGGCGCTGTCGTGAAAGAGGGACACTTCCTGTAATCAATGAGTGAATATCTGAATTCGTTAGAGGCTATTTTTGGGAGAAAAAAAAACTGATTGAATATTTGTCTGGGTGTGTAGGCCTATAACTACATGCAAAACTGAAGGAAAAATTGTATCCATTGGAAAATTCAACAAAATAACGATATAATATATATATATAATTGTGCAACCAAACAAAAAGCATGACAGTGATATTGGCGGGGAAAATTTCTTGGAAATCGCGCCAAAGTGTTCTTGAGCTCGCCATGGATTTTTGATAATGGTAACCAATATTTTTTCTAATTTAAAAATTTTAAACGAATATACATTGGTTCAAAACGGTATTTTTTCAGTATCTTTTTCGAAATCATAAAAAAAAATTGAAATATTCTATATAAATGATCATCAGAAACCTCCGATGTATGGGAACTATATTTTGCGGTGAAGGAATACACTCTCTACCTTTCTCTTCACTGCAAAGTTAACCTGAAACAAACTATAGTTATATATATTCCGAGACAAAATTAAAATATAAAAAACAACTTCTTACTATTTCAACCAATATGTTAATATAACCTTTTGTGCCTCCCCCTAAAAGTTAATCCCACATGCATCCCTTCTAAATATTTTCCCCCCAAGATGAACAGTATTTTCATCATTCTTTGTATCTCGTTTAGGTCAGGTCTTATGAAAATGCAAGAACCATCATATAGAGATATTACTGCTGGAATTACAACATGCATACACACATAGCTGGTTGCAATGTATTTCAACATTGATAAACTAAAATCATAAATTGATCAACAAGCACCTTCAGTGAGCCAGTGTTTTCAGTACTATGGACTGAAACACATACCATTGAAACAGAAAAACATTTACTTTTGCAGACAATGTAGAAGCTGCTGTTTTCGGAGGTTTATGCTCCTGGGCCATTCTTTCAGCCTCTTCTTGCTGAATTTCAGCAAGTGATTTCACGGCTCCGACAGTATTGCTTGACCTGGAGAAGAAAAGCAACACACAAAATGAATTAGTTTTTATGCGCTCTTAAAAGGGAATTTCATTTGCGACAGCCCAGCGATTTATAACCAAAGACTTGCAGTGCCCAATGCATGTGAGCATGTAGGAAAAAAAAAAAAAGGTGCGATAAACGATACAAAAGAAGAAACAGTTACATAGCTAGTGTGCAGCGATGCCAAAGAACTATCTCCATACAAACTGCATCTAAATTTTGTTAAGCTTTTCCAACTGTAATGATAAGCTATGACTGTGGATAATAGCAATGTTATAATTATGTGTAATTCCTAAAATTTAACAAGTAGAAGAGTATAATTATCAGTGACCATCACTCATCTTTACATTTTATGTCTAGTTTACTCATGATATACATGTGCAGCTATGCTTTCAAAATAATTCCAGGATTTTACATCACATGCAATGGAAAAAAAGTTACCTTTTGGCCCAACTAAGGCCATTTTTGTTTGTTTGTGCTTGTTTCATATTCTGCTGCTGCTGTTGCATCAAAAATTGCTGTTGCTGTTGACGAATCTTCTGAAAATTAAAATTATACACAAGTGAAACCTCCCTGCAACAAGAAATCCCTCTACAATGATATTATTAATCAATCTTATTTGAAATCACCTATAGTTTAATCTTAAACTCTTTTTACACAATGATATACTTTATTACTACAAACCCCTTTGTAACAATATTATTTTAAAAAATTTTGAAATTGCTTCAATAATATTTTTATATTTTCCTCAAAATGACCTTTAATATATTTGCAAATTTCTCTCCTTTTTGATCTTCTTAGGGTTTCGAATAACATCTGTACAATTGAATTCCATTATAACGAACTCCAAGAGACTGGAGAAATTACTTCGTTATAGCAAAATTTTGGTATAAAGGAATTCCAGGTTTTTGCATTGTTCCTATATAAACATACCTCGGGGATTAGAGAAGTGTTCATTAAAACAAAATTTTTGCTATAACGATATCACCGGCACCACAGTGGTGGTTGGCTGAAGTTGGTTTTCTGTGTAGAAAAACTGTGTAAAACAATATATATTTTTAATATTTTTTAGCATTGGGAGGACCCCCACGGTCGCCACAGTGGTGGTCGGCTGAAGTTGGTCTTCTGTGGTTCCCAACTTCAAGGCGCGCATGCGAGCCGATTTCCCCATTAAAATGTCTCGCCACAGAGAGCAACAGGCCTACAACGTAACAACTATTCAATCATTACACTTCACTCATAAATTGAAGTATAGATGGCAACACTGAAATAACAAGCACAACACTAGCTACACACTCAGATTGTTAGGTGCACTCACTTTGTTCCAGACTCTGCCACGAAGATGGGCTGGAAGAGATCTCTGCAACAGGATAAGTCCAGTGGCAGAGCCTCTGGCGTTCAGTCATTCATGATGTAACGATATTCGTTAAAACGGGATTCGACTGTATCAGGCACCACCCCCCTCATCACTGAATATATAAATTAAGTTATTGGTGTTGCTACTTCCTGTGTAAGACTCAAAAGTGTAATGTGGTAAACCTCTTTACAGGAGCAATATATCTAACTGAACTTTATTTCAAATAAATTAAAATTTTTGGTGGAAAATAACTAAAAAGCACATTTTCTGGTTGTACTAACACCAATTTTTTTAGAGAAAATAGCCACAACATACATAACAACGTGCATAAATCAAGTGGTACATGAGAATAATTTTGCCCTCAATATAACAATAATCAACCTACATTGATATCTTTTTTTGTCTAATGAGTATAGTTATATCTTATAACCATAAGAATGAAAAACCATATAATATAATAACTAGTATAATGCAGGAAAAAAAAATCAGGCACTCAAAAAATTACCTCTTTTTCCTCCCTTTCTTTCTCCTGTAATTTCTGGATATCAGAGAGAGAAAGCTCATTGGAACTCTTGTCTAAGTTCTGAACATTCCAAGCTGGACCCTAAATAAAAGAAAAAGAAATTTTGTAGAAATCTATAACTTTCCTAATACATAGTTGCCAACTTTGGAGAGTGAAAACTCTGGAGATTCTCACAAGCATTCCAAATTTCGCACAAAAATAAATATAAAAGGGATTTTCAAAAAACAAAGGAATTTTCATTAATAAAATTAAAATTGTAGGGATTTCCTTCCCTTTGCAGAAACGTGACATCGTGCAAACCATTGCTAATTAGCGTCAAGTTGTCAATCATGGCCACCCAGTGGATTAAATTACCTGTCATTCAACTCTCAAACCAAATCTTGCAAAAAAAAACATGGCATCCGGCCTAAAACGGGACCTATACAGACTCAACGGGAAGGAAACATAGCCAAAGATATAAATCATCTCCTTAATTTCGGAAGTGGAAAGACCACATTATCGGTGGCTGTTTAAAAAATTTTGTCCATCTAAACCTCCCCCAAAATGATTTTTTTTTTTTTGTGATTAGAGGAAATGGCAGCATTTTCCATTATGCTTGTGATATAATCTGGGGCATAAAAAAATCAACAGTATTTTTTCCGGGTAAATTCCTTGGGAATATCCCCCACCCTCAAAAGCAAGCACTTTTTACAATCATGGTTGAAATTTGGGAGTCTGAATTCTAGAGATTTGGCAGCTATGCTTATATGAATACCAATATCACACAGATCTGTTAGGATCTGTCACACAATCATAAAAGATTGTTATTATTTTTAAAATCACACAAATGATTAGGCTATCACCTTTTGCTCCTGCATTTCACAAAGTTCCGCCTCTTTCTTTGCCTGTGCTTCTTTTTCTCTTCTTATTTGTAGCTCTAGCTCTTTCTCAGCTTCCCTTTGTGCCTTCAATTCTTGCTCTTTTTGCCTCTGTGCTTCTTTCTGCCTTTCCATTTTGAGCTTTTCTTCCTCTCTTTCTTTTGCCTGGAGAAACCAAAGAAATGGAAGAGAAATGAATCTGATCAACAAAACACAAAGCAAACTACTCTATTCAAGTCATTATAATAAAAATTCGACAAATCAATGTGATATGCTTCATTTTCAAGAAGTTGGTTTCTACAGCATAATTAATAAATATCTCACAAAACAGAAAAACATCATTTTGAAGCAAAACAGAAGGGCAGAAAAATCTGACTCTGATACTAGAATAAAAACTTCAGTTTCACAAAATAAGACCCATTTAAACAGCAGCAAGGAAATGCTTAAAGGAAAAATATTTAAATGACATTAATTTTTATCCTGCGTTTTAAATGTAGCATACCTGGAGTTCTTCTTGCCGCTTTCTTTCCTCTTGTTTCTTGAGTTCTTTTAGCCTTTTCTGTTCCTCTTTCTTTCTTTGTTCCTCTTTCTTCTGTGTTTCTAACTTTCTCTGCTCTTCTTCTTCTGCTTTTCTTCTCTGCTCTTCCAATTCTGCTAGCCTCTTCTGTTCCTCCCGCTTTCTTTGCTCTTCCTCTTGTATTCTAAGCTCTTCTAACTTTCTCTCCTGCTCTAACCGAAGTTCTTCTAGACGTCTGATTTCTTCCTGTCTTCTAAGCTCTTCTTCTTTTAGCCTCTGAAGCTCTTGCAATCTCCGTTCTTCCTCTTCCTGAAATGTTCTGTCTTCAATTAGCAAACTTTACATGATAGTAATTTAAAAAAAATCTGCAGCATAAAAGAAACTTATGTTCAACCTAAATTTCTGTATTAGTTAAAAATAAAAAGTCAATTTCGAAGTAATTTTGTTATTCACTAGGCAAACAACACAACAGAAAAAAAGCCTTATTTGAATGCTAAAAAAATGAAAAAGAATAATGCAACTCCAACTTGTATCGCTCAGAAGTTTTGAATATCCAAAGAATGACCAACCTAAATATATACAAGAAGACAAACCTTATGTCTCTGCAATTCTTTTAGCCGTTCTTCTTCCTCCTTTCTTCTAAGCTCTTCTTCTCTTCTTTTTTGCTCCTCTTCGTGTCTTTTAGCTGTTTCAAGTGCTTGCCTTCTTTTTTCTTCTTCTTCAGCAAACTGCTGCTTAGAAGAAAGATTAAATAAAATCATAAAGAAAAAATAGCAGAAAATGTGTGATTGTACAAATAAATTACATGAACTAAAGTTATAACATTCATTTAAAATGAATTTATTTAAAAAAAAACACTTTGACAATTATTAAATTTACACTAGAAATAAAAACCATTTCTCTGAAATGAACTGCTTTACAAAAGTAGAAAATAGCCCAGCAGGTAGCACAAGGGAGTGGAATAAGCATATCTAAATACTGATCAAAATTCAAGGGATAATCTACATTTCAATTTTGGAAATGTTCTGTTTTGAAGGAAAATTTGTGGAAATGTCACCTCTTGATCAAAATAGGAGATTGTTAAGTTTGAAAAGTAAGAAATTTTTACAATACCCGCTGATTCCACAAGGTTTCACCTAGTCAATGAAGGTACCCTTATTACTCTTTCATGAGTAACATAAGAAATGTGATCACTATACAGTATAACCTCTCATGACAAACACCTTTTGGAATTACGACAATATATTTTACTACCCATTAATGGACACTCCATGTGTTAGGAGAAAAATTTTTCTGTCCCATGGCATTTGCTATTGAAAGGCTCTATTGTAAAATGCGATTTTGAAAGAGCTTATGAAAAAAATCTAACTCTTTCCTGAAAGTTTTTATTCAATTTAATGTGGAAATTACCCGTTTAATTCAATCTTTCTTCATGTTTTGGATAATTCAAAGGTTGATATGTCACATGCCAAATGTCTCTTTTTCTCATAATTTCTGGCTAAATTTTGGGTCATCCTTTTCTTTATTTCATGATTTACTGATGTCTTCCAGAATGCAGTCAATATTTAAAAAAAAATTAAAATTAACGAAATCTAAACCTTTTGTTGTGGTTCTAAGCAATAAGTAAGAAGCAATGTTTTCATTTCCAGTTACATACACTATCTTTCGTTTTTCCATAGGCAGCTGGAGTTTTACTGGTTCTTGGATGATTTCATTAGCACTTGCCAAGAGCAGATGCCACTAGTCAGGAAGTACAAAGTTTGTGTGTGTGAGTGGCAATCTCTACACAGATGGAATGTTTAAAAGCTGGAGCAATCTAACCCTAGTCTGGTGATATGTGTTGGAAATTCATTCCTCCCTCTAGCATTATTCTTCATTCATTTCAGAATATCCACGTCACTCAGCAACATTTCCATGTCCAACCAAGGCTTGTTCAACTCTAGGGAAAAACTGTGGACATTGATGAAGAGGACAAAAATGAATATAATGAAGCAACACAGGTTCTCAACTCTAATACTTGCAGAAGCAACAGACATGTTGAAAAATAAAGCCGTTTAAGCTTGAAAACTGCATCTTCTCAAAATCATTTTGAAAATGTTGTGCAATGTTTAAGAGTATCAAAAAGAAAGAAAATTAAAATTACAAATGAAAATGTTTTTACATTTGTAATTTTAATAATGTATAAATGGAAATGACCATTTACATTTTATACAGGTATAAATGATAGAATTCAATACATTTTTATAATTAAAGAAAGTGAAACAAAAAAGGTTTCTGTGGTGATCATGTCAAGCAATAATGTCAAAAGAAAATGTTTAATTATATGCTCATTTGCTCGGACGATTACACATACAAGTTTTAAAACTAGATATAAATATTGCCATATTGACTACAGTGTATGTAAGAATTGTAGCACATACCTTTTCCAGTTCGCTTGCATTGATGGGTGCAGTTGCTGGAGTATCTGTATCCCAAATACCACCTGTTGGATGATTATTTGATTGTCCAACAGGCCATGCAGCTTAAAATAAAATTGAATATAAATAGATTTTTTTACAGGTAACTTAAATTTGTACAAATTTTATACATCAATGTATTGTGGGTCTAAATTTTAACCATTTTTGTAAATCCTCCATATGCTTTTCTTATCTTAGTAATAGAAATATTATATAAAATGGCAAATATATACTTTACAAACAAATATGTGGTACAACATTTATACTCCTAGGCCAAGATTGCACTATAAACATTTGATAAAAGATCATTTACAAAACTTTGAAAATACAACCAATAAGTGAATTGGTTGCATTTGAGCGAATATAATCAATATTGTTTTTCAAGTTTTGTAAAAGATCATTTATCAAACTTTTGTAGCGTAATCCTAGCCTTAGTAAAATTCAAATTTGCTTGAAAGTTAACTGGTGATTTTATTTGGCAGTTTTGTAAGATCTTTTACTGGCAACATTTTGAAAATCTGCAAACATTACCTGGTGTAGAATTTGAAGGTGGGATGCTCCACATGGAAAGATCATTTTTTGCTAAGGATGGCACTGTTAAACCCATCAAGGGGAATGGAAGTGTTGGCACTGGACTTTCCGGGAACCCTCCAGGCCTAAAATTGAAAAAAAAAATGTAATTGGGAATTATTTTTCTTTTAAAGTCCCAGTACTTGGAATGTTTAGAATTTGTTTGCAACATAAGAAAACAGACTGATGCTTCCAACCATTTCAAACAGAAAACTTAGAGAAAATGTAGACATAAGTACAGGAAACTTTAAAAAAATAAGTATTTTGCACAATCTAAGATAAGGGGCCGTTCAAGTATTACGTAAGCAAATTTTTAGCAATTTTTGACTCCCTTTCCCCCCTTGTCAGCAAAATTCCTTCATCAGCTCTGCTTCTCTGATATTGGTGGGATCAGAGACGTACACGTAAGGGGGGGGGGGGCAACATAGAGGAGCTCGTGCGCCCCCCCCCAACCATCAAAAATTTATTTTTTAATACAAAAAATATTTTTTAATTAAAATTTTGGAAGAAAATACTTTGATATGTTAATATAATCAATTTCGTTAATTTCAATGTTATTTAAAGGCTATGAACTCAAAATGTATCTCTTTAATAAATTCATTGCGACCCACTCTCTATGTCATGTAATGATAAATCGCATAAAGGCCCTTGGCCTAAATATGGCCCTGGGCAGGCCCGTCAGTCAGCCCCCCCCCCGTTTACACTAAAAATGGTATATATATATATATATATATACATGTGCTTTGTCCCCCCTGGAAAAAGTTGAAATGACAGCCCTGGAGGTTATCTGACGCAGCCTGCCCTCCTCAAAACGAATTTTGCAAAAATAAACTAAGCAGCGAATTTTCAGATCACTTATGTGACCCGGGGCATCATTCAGAACACTTAAATGATCCCTAACACATTTAGAGATCCCTTGAGTGACATGCGGTATAGTTTTAAAGCACTTAAGTGACCCCCCAGTGCAGTTCTATATCACTAAAGCTATCCGTGGCACATTCTCAGATTATTTAAGTGTGATCCACAGCATATAATTACAGATCACTTGAGTGATGTGTGGCACAATTCTAGAGTACTTAAGCGGCCCAGATCATTTCCATAGCATTTAAGCGGCCTGGACACATTTCCAGATCAATTGGATGCAGGAAACATTTAGAGATCACTAAAGTGGTTCTGTAGGGCACTTATCAGTAGGGGGAATGTTACTTCAAGTGCCCCAAACTATCGAAAGGTTTATCTCATTTTTGTGCACAGAGTAAGATGCCAGTAAAAACATTTCATATTTTCATAAAGGGTGGTTGATGATGTAAGCATTATCCAACACCCCCCCCCCTTGTCATCAAAAGTCAGCAAAACGGGAAACTCCCTCCCCCCTATCAATGCTGATGTAATACTTGAATGGCCCCTAACAATGAAAAATGTAAAAAAAAATAGACTGGCTACAGTTTTGATTTACAAACTAGAGTCAAAACCAATGTTTAAAATTATAAAAGCAACAGTTGTGTTATGGGAAGTTATAGTAATTTCTTCCAAGGAGATGATGGCTGAGTCATGAATATGCTTTGTCTAAAACTCAATGGTATAAATAGGGGGGGATGGACCTTGTTTTCAGAAGTGGTGATTCTTTTTAAATAAAGTAGGAAATGTTTAGGGACAATTAGAGATTTTTTGGGCTTTTTGTAAAAAATTTGGGAAACACGAGAACTTTTCGGGAGGTTGAGAGATGAAGCTAAAATTCGGGAGACTTGGCAGCTGTGGTAGAATGCCACTATATATAAGAAAAAATATTAAAAAGTCACAGTATCAAATATTTTTAAACTAATAAAATTAGGATGCCTCATTCCTCCCTCTAGTGGGTTCATTTATAAAAAAAAAAGTCTTAAATACAAGCCACATCATTTTAAGGCTCAATGCCAATGCTTGAATGTATTCGGAATTGATCTACTTTAACTATTATCCATCCAATTTGCGTTCAAAACGTAATAAAACTAAAAAATTACTTCATAAAATTAAAAGTATTCACTTTTGAATAATGAAAATACTTTTGAATAATGATTTTTTCCATTAATAATGCAGAAAATATTTTTGTCCAAAGTTTGTTAGCAATAAATGTTAAGCATTAACAGCTCCATACATTGAAAAAAAAAAATTAAAATATTTTATTAATTTATAAAAGCAACTGCGTGTCCCACTCCTCCTACTATTCCACATACCTTCTTACCCTCCCTAATGCAAGTTTTGTGCAAGGTATATGTTCAGGAGTTGTCACATATCTTTTGAATTGCAAAAAACTAGACAATATTCTTATGCATAAATTCAAATGTCGTAATATTTATTACTTAAACCCTAGAAAACTAACTGGCTGACTGCTGCTGAATTGAGTTTAACTGAAAATGTCACAAATCAACGTAGAAATAGTTCAATTCTGACACAGGGGAAAATTTTTTGATTCAACACTTTCATTAACATTTGACTCCCCCTATACGAGTCAGTTTTATTTTAAAAACCACCATCTGGCATTTGGGGAGGGGTGTATGAGCTGATGAAGTGAATGCAACTTCACTATAAAAATATTCATAATGTGATGGTCCGTGTCTGGAATGTTTTTCCATATTATGGCTATAGATAAATTAAGGCTGTAGACAATTCTTAACTACCCATCAAGAATCAATCTTGAAAATTTTTTTTTTACCTAAGGTTGGTGCAATGAACATTAATTAATTCAAACGTACCTGGGGACCTGTTGTTGCTGCTGCTGCTGAAGTAGGTGTTTAACCAATTGGCTCTGTTGCTGACTGTTAAGATTAGAGAAGGCATCTTGTTGTTTCAGTTGTGATATCAATTGCTGCACGTGGGCTTGTCTGAAAAAATAAAAGAAATAATACATGAGAGCAAAAAACAGTAAAACCTTGATAAGTCGCCACTCAATTATCAAGAAATTATGACGGTTTAAGCAGGGTGACGACTTAAACAAAGTGCCATCAGTTTCAATGTTTATAAATTTAAAATACAGTACAGCCCCTCTTAATGGTCATCCATTTTACGGCCAAATAAAAATTTCCTTACAAAAAACTATTTAAATAATGTATTTTTACCTCTGTTTAACGATCACCTTCAGATATGGTCACAGACAACATTTTAACCTTTTTCTCATTGGGCAAAAACCCCTGTATACACACAAAAAAATTGTAATTTTGGTTCGAATTATGCTCACTAGATAGCAGCAAAAGTTTTAATATGTTTGATCAAATTTTTTTATACTGTATTTGGTACTTTTGAATTTCAGCTTGAAGTTTGTTATTTGTTTAGTAACTGATATCCATTTAGAATCTGAAATCATGTATTGCTGGTTGTGCTCATATATTTTACATTGTTCCACGCTAATTAATATTGACATCTCTTGTATAATCGTCGCCCTCTATCACTAAGAGAAAGAACTGATGTTTGAAATACAGTGAAAAACTTAAAATTCAAGTTCATGCTCTTGCAAATGAATTCAATGCATTGATTAAATACTGTAAACACAAATGATGGAAAGTCATTGGATTTAGTCTCACAGTTAAAATATGTTTGGAAGTAGTTAGAATACTCATCAAAACCCACCAAACATCCATTAATCAGTTTAATCATGTGTTCCTCTAGCTCAAACTTTTCTATAGTGACAAGTTAAATGAAATCAGTAACCAATGGTTTAATAACATTGTTATCTATGAAAGCTGGACGAGACAGAAGAAAAATTACAATTAATAGGAGTGATAACTTATTAGGGTGACAACTTATAGAGGTTTTGCTGCATATATTTATTAATAGATTCAAAGAACTGTTATGCATTAAGAACAATGATGAACATCTCAAACAGATATAAAGTTTAAATATTCATATCATGATACTTCCAAATTGAAAAAAAAAACCCAGGAATTCTAGTTATTAAAAAAAAATTGAAATCTATAATGCTTTACACTCAAATAATCATTTGATCATTTTTGTCACACCACAGTCATTTTCTGCACACGAGGGCTAATTAGACAGGGCCCTACAATTTATTGCCGATTCCGAACGCCAGACTTGTTTTTATATTCATTGACAGGTTGGTGCACTAACCCCTCGATGGGAACTCCCTGCTGTAGCAATTTTTTCTGTGGTCATGTCACAGTTTCTATTGTACTCGTGTCTGGAAAGTTTCCTGACACGGACGAACCAGGTATCAAACTCACGACACCTCTAAACATCCTTTGGTACTTCAGGCGAGTATCTTATCGACCTGGGCCACCCCGCCCTGCACTCAAATAGCAACTCTAATAATAAAAGGGAGAATAATTTTTTTATAATCTTTTATACAAAGATACTATTTGTAAAGATAATCTTTGTGTATAACAATATTACTTAAAGCAGAATATGCCAAAATTTGTAACTTATGTCACCAAACAATACGTGCTGCTACAAAGAAATCTGTAAGAATCTCAAGAAAAGAATGCTTCTGATAAAAAAAACCACTATGATGGGAATATTTACAGCAGAAAATTTCTAGTCAGCTGAATGGCTCGTTGCAAAACATACAACTTTGGGGACGGTATTACTCTTTTGTTCAGGATATTCCATAGGGTCAATTTAGTGAATCAAATACTGTTTTTCAGCTGAATTTGAATCACTGCTTTCATTAAAAAAGTTATCAGTACACCATATCAGGCCTTTCAGAACAAAACATCCACATTCACACTAGAATCAATCAGAAGTAAAGTGAAAAGTTAAAAGTATTAATTAGATTTATTCACACAGCCTAAATTAATGAGATTTATTTATAATTTTGAATAACTAATTCATTGAAAAAACATTATTTTGATGCTGGAAGTTGGGTTAATTGTTTTCTTATCCTTCTGAGGGAAACCCCTATTTTATCCATGTTATATTCAACTCTTTACACGGTTTTGTCTTACGTGATCATTTTGTGAAACCAATTAATCACGTAAAGCGAAGGATGTTACTGTATAAAGATTTCACTGTATAAATTCTAGAATTTGCAAAACATACATCGATTAAGTATTATAATGTGTCATTATTAGTCTTTCCATTCTCCATGCTTCCCAAATTAATATATATATATATATACAAATTTCATTTTTGTTGAACAATGATGATTTTATGCCCCTAAAGGTAAGTTGAAATGGAATCAACAGTTCATGCATATTATGAATTGCCAGAAAAAAACCACTAAGTCCTTCCTGGAATCCAAACAAAGAATTATTAAAACAAATGCAGATGCATTAACCATTTGACACCAAATTAATTTTTTAGGTGAAATATCCATTCCTATCAGTTATGAAAAAACTGAATTTAATAATATAAATAAAAATTTTCACCTCATTAAAAGATGTTGCTGCATCAACTGTTGCAAGATTTGTTGTTGTTGTTGCTGCATCATCCGTAACTGTGCATCTGATTGACTAATTTGCGATGGGGCCTGAGTAGATGGCGATTGGTTAGGCAATACTGGTTTTGTGACTGGTACAGGAGCAGCAATGGATGGTGCAGGAGTCACCTGAAAAGAAAAATTTAATTCACCAACACATTCTTGAAACATCACAATTTATCGCCAAAACATTTTGCTAAAACTGCATCCTTGACAATCAAATTTTTTAACAAGTTAGCAGTTCATAACGAGGCATAGTGGTACTCTTTTTTGGAGCCTCGCAAAGATGATTAAGTTTATCAGAAAAAGAAAAGTCTCTCGAGGAGTTTGATTTAAACTTTCAGCTCTAATGGTTGTCGGATATGCATGTAATGCTAGTAATATTTTTATTGAAGGAGAATAATTTCCATATTTGAAGCATCATACACAAAGCACTAACCATCACAATTTCTATTTAATCTGAAGTTGTTAACAGAAAATATATGAATACATTAATACATTATATATTATTTATAATCTGAACCATAAGATGGTTCTGAACTCTGATGAAATAAAAGGGGTGATGTAATGACATTTTTATCTAATGCAATTCCAGGAGTTCCCCTCATTTATTAAATCAGATAACCCAGTGTATTCATGCAATAAGAATAGTAAACTTTAAGATTGTTTCCCCCGCCCCCATTAATACAAATATTGATATATTTTTACTGTACATAAATTCAGTTCTTAAAATATCTTGACATGATTCTTATACATCCAACTATATTCACTCAACACCATCATCAGCATTTGAAATCATTGGTGGTTCGCTAGTCCGACACCCCACTGATTAAACAATTGAACTACAGAGAAAAAAATTGTGGTGGTCCACGGGACAATTAGTGAAAACAGTGCACCTCTCCCAGTGATGATGCATTAATCATGGGAGAATCACCAATCCGCAGTGGATGTTTTATGGTATTTTGCACCCCTCTGGGTGGTATATCACTCTTCTAAATGCTAATACATTAATACATACAATTATTATTTAGAACAGATTTCGTTTAGTGTACTGGTCATTATGTCAGCAGACTAGTAGGTTCTCTTACTCACTAGTCCATGGAACCAATGAATTTTATTTTCCAATTCTAATGCTGATCATTATATAATGTTCACATATCAAGTATATCTAAGTTCTGATATGTAGGTATATAATCGAAGTTAACTGGTTACAAAACCTCTTTTATATTATTGATTAACACAGTGGAGCACTTTACAGGAAATTCATGTGAACTGCACAAAAATTACAAGAGTTTGGTTGTATAATTTTATCTAACAAGGATCTTTTATATATAATTTACAATATAATACTTACTCTTAAAGGCGGGGGACTTTTACCAGGTGAAAATGGTATGCGGTTCCACAGTTGAATCAATTCACCTAAAATGGAAATGAAAATTTTCATAAATGATAATAAAAAAATTTATATTTTTTTCCCCCAAATGCACACAATCACCGTTCTAGTTCCTCTCTGTCAACTTAGCCCAAGTTGATGGTTGCAATAATTAACATACATCATTCTGAGATTTACTAATTTTCTCAAGATCAGCAGGCTCTTGATAGATACAGGCATAAGTATCTTAGTTTCAAGATGAAATATTTCATAGCGACTGATTTTTGATTTAATCTTATTTTGATTTAACTAATTTCATTCAGCTTCTTTTTTTAATGAATTTAAAAAAAATGTTCTCCCCCCCCCTTCCTTTGTTTATTTAGACAATTTCATAAGGTAACTAGCCTAAGATGCATTAAATAGTCTATAACAGTGGTTCTTAACTGGGCATCCTACACTCCTGGGGGTGCAGTAAAGCATTGTTAGGGAAGTGAGATGGGAATAAAACATTTTAACACGTTGACTGATATTTTAAGGAAATTAAAAGGATGGAAAAGAATTAAACTGATTTCTTGAACCTTTTGAAAAAATATGAATCATACAGATATTTTCACACCTCAATTTTTAACTTTCCTTCCCCAACAAATGCCTGCAAACTATGTCCGCAAAAAGGAACTTGCTGTGTCCTGCAAAATGCACACTGCACGATTTTGTGTGTGTTAGCCCAAAATATTTCGCAGTTTTCTTACATTGGTACCTCCTGTTATTAGCATGCTGCACTTAGCTTTGATAATGCTGTGAGCATGACTCAGGAAAAGTCCAAAAATTTATGAAGTGCTAAAAAATAAATACATAATACCGTTTCTCGTGCTGAAATCAATAAGTGAAGAACAATTGAAATTTTTTCCCCTCAAATTTCAAAAAAATGTGATAATTTTTAGTTTAGTTTTTGAATTAATTTTCAAAAAATGGAGTCAGAACCATAGGCAAAAAATGAATTAAACATATACAAGCATTTTTTACTACTGATTTCAGATAGGTACATTTCAACTTTTAGACCAGAAGTCTTCAACCTTTTTCTAGTCACAAGCAGTCTGTACCCTTCATCAATAGAAGAGTATTCTTACGTCCATTTTGACACATGAATGCATGAAATCAGGATGATTTTGATTTTTGAGTGTAATTTGTGCAAGGTTGGAACGGTGATGAAGTGCTCAAAAGCACGAAATCGACCAGCAGAGAGCACCATGGTGCTCATGAGCAACTGGTTGAAGATGCTTGTTCTAAACCAGTGATTCCCAATGTGGGCGATAAAAGTTCCGGGAGGGCAGTAGAAGCTACGGGTATACCAGAGGGTATACCTATGGGCTAAATTGCGTTGGAGGGCGATGAGATGAAAAAATTTCTGAAGGGGGCGATGGGACAAAAAGGTTGGGAAACTATGTTTTAGACAATGAAGCCAAAAGTCAGAAAAAAAAAAAAATCCCAACATCATACTGGGTGCTGCCACGTGACTACTATTAAATCACACATCCACCTCATCAATATTACTTCTAGGTAATTGGTCCATGTTGGAATGTGCACACACATGTTGTGAAACCTAACATTAAATTTGTTTCCCTGCCATGCGACTGTAGAAGTGCATGTTTTACAATATAGCTTTGAGAAACAAAGAGGAAGATTGCTACGTGTGCCTACTCTGAGTAATTAAAAATAGATTTGTTCCATAAATACAATTATTTTCATGAGAGTAGCATAGGATTACTGTACAAGAAAGAGGCAGGTGTTACATTTTTGAAAGTCTCTGATACATAACTTATTTTTTTCCTTATCAAAGCCAGCACAGAATAGCAGTAATGATTAATAAGGTTATATAAAGGAAAACTAAAAAACCCAAAAAATGTAAATGTTCAAAAATGGGTAGTTATATATATATACCGAGCTGCATAAACCTTTCATCACAACCTCTTCTGACCAGCAGATTCATTGTAAAATAACCTGCTTTAAACCACTCCAGCATTTCGGTTGAAGGAAATGGGCCTACAAAAAATAATGAAAAAAAATTGATATTTGACACAAATAAACAACAAAAGCCAAACTCAAAAGCATAATGAGAAAAAAAATTTAAGAATAGTATATTAGAAAATATATTCAATTTGGTAAAAAAAATACTTCACAATCCATTGATGTTGAATAACAAGTGACATTTTCTGAACTTTTAAAAAGGCAAGATTATGTTTCTAGCATGAAATTATAATGTAACACAGAACACAATAATGAAATAGTGCATTGCTTACCTTGAATTTCACCTTGAGGATCCCGATAAAACCATTTATGGGCATCCTCGTGGTGCGGATCAAGGACAGCAGTTTTAGCGACAGTTTCAGAAATCACCCTCTGCTCTTCCTACAGTTATAAGAAGAGACCACTGAAAATCTGTTTTGCCCAGCAAGGTTTAGAGTATCAAGTTCATTCATTTGTGTTAGATGAAAAAAAAAAGTAGCTTCGAAGTTTAAGTTGATTGAAGTTGTATTCATGTTTATATCATTACGTGTTAATTAAAATCATTAAGAATCAAATTTTAGGGTTAATAAAAAACTAGCTATCTCATAATATACATTTAAATATAATGACAAAACATTTCAAGAATACAAAAAATTCTTTACAGCAGCAAGTAGAAAACATTCAAAGGGTGCATGTGTGGTGTAGCAGTAGTCGGTAGGGCCTCCAAAAAATGGCTCGGGGATCCATGATGTTCTTAAGTCAGCCAACTCGTTGGGCAATTTGCCTGTTGTGGCGTTGTATTTGTATAATGTTGTGCAACATATTCATTAACAGGCCGCGGTGAATGCTTAAGTAATTAAAAAAAATTTCTGAATTTCTAATTCAAATATGAAGTATTTTCAATGGCAATATGGTAAGTAGTAATAATTGAATATTTATAATTCTATCTCTTTTTTCATTATTCCATTTTTTTTCCATTCAAGTTTCATTAATTTTTAATCTTTGGGAGTAGCACCAACCTGCTGATCATAAACACTAGTTCAATCTATTTCTAAGTATATATATTTTTAATAAAATATAAATTACAATGAAACCTGTGATTCATGTGAACCTATGATACTGTAGGGACCTAGAAAAAATATTGTTATAGACATGTTATCCTTGTAGACAGGTTGAGCATTTGTGTTATTTCCTATCAAATCAGAATTCCACCGGAAACAAACAAAGTACAGTTATAAGTAGGTTGATTGTTATACATAGGTTTCACTATATAAAGATACAAAGCATGGCACTTAATTTGATCAGCTGCATATGTGCATGAATCATAGGGGCTATTATGGACTGATCAGGACATTGTGAACAGAGTACGGGAATTTTTGTCAATAAGGAAGCCTTATGACATCCTACATAATCTTGCAAATCAATAATGATAACTTATTGGGGAAAAATGTGTTTGGTTCAACCATAGCATCAAAATACGGCAAAAAAAGTAACATAAACCAAAGTCTTGTGTGTGTGTGATAACTTTAATAACAAAACTTTCCCCATGTTATGATGTTGGTCTATTTCTCACTTCATATAAGTGATGACAATTTCCAAATGATAACATTATTTATGATTTTAATAAGTAGTGTCTACTGTATTTGTACTCAAATAGTATTAACATTTAAACTTGGTTATAATCCAATAGAGTCACTTGTAAGTAGTGATTTGATGGATTTCTTGATGATTTATAGGATCATAAAGTAATGGAGATAGATGGTGTAATCATATGTGGTGAAAACCACAACTTTTCAACATAATGGGTGACTGTGAACAGCGAGACACTTGAAGGGAAAGTTCAATGTTGCAACAGAGACAGTGCAAAATATTAAAATATAGCTCCAACAAAAATCTTAAAAAACATATTTTACACACATTGACTACTTTGAACACAATTTATTGTTTTAAAGAGTAATTTCACCTGAGCATTGGATTGGAAGCACACGTGCACAAATTGAATATTTCATTCAAAAACCATGCATACCTCAGCTGTCCATTGTGCCATCATGTTCTCAGTGGCTTTCTTGTG